>NC_079214.1:66807500-66830000 GCF_029633865.1 Lampris incognitus
ACTGACCACTCTGAAATACGACCTTCAGGAGGAGCAGGTGATTCTTATGTGTACGCCTCCGCAGATCGCTCCACCTGCCCTGATGTGAAGTTTTGTTACAGGTTAGTTTCATGAATGTTGCTCCCAACGTATTGCTTTTTCAAATACAATCCCAAAATGTGTCGTGTGCTTGAAGTGTATCAATGGCATTCACATTTCCCTGTTCTTTTTCCTTTAAAATACCCCTGACACAATTCTGTTTCATTGCCAGCTGTCACTTCATACTTAATACAACTAGTAGTGATCATCCTATGGACATCAGTTGTATGATATCTTTGTTTTACTTAAAAGGGTGTCAAGAAGAGTCCCAGCATGTGTTTTTATTGTCATTACAGATTATACTACACCATTTTTGAGGGGGCTTATGGAGCATCTTCTGGAGATGGCATGTTGTGCAACCTACAGGAACGTCTCAATGCCTACAGCAACGAACAAGGTGAGATATGTGCTAAGATGTGCACAGATGACGGTCAAACCATCATTGCTGTCTGCAGCCCTGTAATGAAAAGAGTACACAAACATGAAAAGCACAGTGGAGAGATGATGTTCGTTGATTCGTCAGGAAACTGCCATTGAATGAACAGCAGGACTTTCCTTCTGACACATTCAGCTGCAGGTGGGCTGCCACTTGGAGTGGAGATCACTACCACTGAGTCACACAATACCATCAGTGCACAACTCAAGTTGCTGAAGACCATTCTTCCCGAGGAAGCCTTTTATGGAAGGGGAGAGCTTGGCCCACAGGTTGTAATGACTGATGACTGTAAAGCTCTGTGACAGGCAGTAAAAGATGTCTACCCTCAAACCAACCCCATCCTCTGTGTCTTCCCCATGTTCCAAGCGATGTGGAGATGGATATAGGATGCTCACCATGGGTGCCAAAAAATGATCAGCAGCATCTCCTTGAAATTTTCAAACGTCTCATCTACGCCAAGTCACCACTGGATCTGGAGGCGTCATACCATCAGGCAGTCCAGGACCCCACAGTAAACCAACACTCGAAGTACAAAGACCATCTGGCTTCAGTTTTTGAGAGGCGTGAGGTTTGGGCTATCTGCCTACGGTCAGACCTTCCAACACGAGGTAACAACACAAACAACTCTGTGGAAAGTGCAATGAGGGTCCTGAAGGACAAGATCTTTTACAGGCTGAAGGCCTACGATGTCACACAACTGGTAGACTTCATCACAACCGGGCTGGAAGCATATTATGTGAGAAGATTGATGGATGTGGCAAACAACAGGACCACGAAGCAGCAGCCCAAAATTCACAGGCGTCATGAGTGCTGACAGAATTGTCAAGGTGTGTATTCTCAATGCATATCGGCTCATGTTTGTATAGTTCACAACAAACAATGTTCGTAATATCACCTTCAACATTCTTCTCTTTTTTCATATTGTAGGAAGATGAGTCAAACTATACCTTTCCCAGTGCATCAGCAGATGCCATGTACCTAGTGAATGTGTCTATGGGCACATGCACCTGTCCAGATGGCATCAGTGGTGCTCCCTGCGAGCACCAGCATGCAGTGATGCAGGCCTTAAAGCTGCAAGGCAGCACCTTCTTTCCAGTCACCTCACCCACTGCAAGGAAGTTGTTTTATGAGACTGCCACAGGTATAGTACTTAGGTTGCTTGTCCGGGAATGTCAACAGCTTTCTTATTCTGTAATCCTGCATAGGTAGCCCTGCTTGTACTTACTCAACCAATTATCTCACAGCACTTAATTATGCAAGGTGTGCAACATCTGACATAATTCATTGCTGATTGGTTGAATAACTACAAACAGGTACCTATTCAGGGTTGCAAAGAAAATCTGCAGGATAGGGGGTTCCTTGAGGACTGGGTTGGGAAACACTGGCTTACTTCATGACTTCTGTGTACCTCTCAGCCAGAGGTGGAAATACAAGTACTAACCATGTATTTGCTCCACCCATGCACTAAAACAGCTGATTCTAATTAGCACAACACTTCAGCCAGCTAGGAGAACTCAGAGCCCTAGAAAGAGAGAGTTACGTCAACTCCGTAGACGTCAATGGGCCACAGCAATGGCGGATCATGGGAGCCCCGGATAGTTCCAAACAGTGCGCATAGAATATGTATCACGTTGGAATATATCTATATCTATATATAAATGTAATCATCTGAAAATATTGGTTAGTAGTTACCAGAAATCGCGGCTGAGCAGTTCATTTAAATGACCCGCCAGGCTTCGTTTGGAACTATTCGGCAGCTACATGAACCACGTGACCCTCTCGCATTCTGGCCCCTCATTGACGCAACTCTCTCTTTCTAGGGCTCTGGGAGAACTGATTAGTGAAATCAGCTGGTTTAGTCCATGGGGGGAGCAAATACATTGTTAGTACTTCTACTTTCTGAAGCCGGGTTTTCCACCTCTGCTCTCACCTTGTCTGCCCAAAAAGCAAAGCTCGACATAGCAGACAACTGGTTTATGGGTTTGGAGTTTGAGAGGGAGGAAATCTTTGAGGAAACTCCATCCATTGCAAGTGAGTATTGTGCAGCGGGGCTTGACATTACCATTTTCAACACTCTGGGCCACCTTGGGCCAGCTGATTAGACTGTTCAGTGGCCCGTAGGGCCAGTAGGCAGGCAGGGAATACACCAATCCAAAACAGTAAAAGACCCAATTTGCCAGAGACAAGTTTGCCTTAATGTCAAGACCTGTGCAGTGTTTATGAGTAATATGCAGTGTTTCATGTAACACATTCAAATACAATCTGAGATTAAGACTCAGTGTCCTTGCCAAATAGGCACCCAGGAGCAAAGTGGCTCAACACCTGCAGAAGGATCAACACCTGGAGAAGGATCAACACCTGGAGAAGGATCAACATCTGGAGAAGGATCAACACCTGGAGAAGGATCAACACCTGCAGAAGCCTCACCACCTGGAGAAGGATCAACACCTGGAGAAGGATCAACACCTGGAGAAGGATCAGCCAGTCAAAGAGAGCATCTTGAGGATCACCTCAAAAGTATGTTTGAGGGGCTGTTGGAGAAACTGAGACGGGATGAAACATTCGGGGCACCCATAAAATCTCTTGTCTCCTCTTATGAGACGGTTGTGACCAACAGTGCGCTGATTTCAGCGTTGTCCACATTTGGAAAACCAATTAGTGCGGCCACTTCAGCCAAACTACTAGAAATGCGGGCAAGGAAATGCCCGCAAATGAGCACAGCCACTGGTGTGCAACCTACAGCCGTGGCTCGACGGAAGGTACCACTTGGAGGCAGACGGGCATTGATCACTGGACGACCTCCTAAAAGCCCGGAGAGATCATAACTATGGCAGAGTTAAAAGGGGGGCAGTGCACTGCCCAAAAGATCGGCACCACACTCACTTTCTCAGTGTGTGACTGATAGTGTGTCCCTGTGTGGCAAACATAGCAGCAAATAAACTGCATTGTATTGAAATAACAGCATGTTTATGTAGGCCCAAGTATTCTGATTTTAAGAACAAAAAATTATCAAACAAATCACAGACTATGCCTTTTTTAATATATACGTATACCAGTTCTGAAAAATTGAATTGACAGGTCATGTTAATATTGTGATTAAAACGACAAAACACACACACAGGTCCCCCCTGATTAAATACATATTAATTACGTAAATTATGTGTTGGTATACTTATTTATGATAAACGTGCAGCAACTTTGCCAGAGGTTCGCCACACACGTTTGCCAGAAGGCACTTCTTGTAAGGGAACGTATGATCATGTTTGTGTTACACATATTTCACATTACTGTAGGTTGAAGACCCTTAAGGGTCAGACCCTCAACATGCTGCTGCTTCCGGTCCGCCCTCCGGAAGTCATAACGCTGCTGAAGCTCATGCAGCAACTTGCTAACCAGCACTAGCCTGCTGCACATTACTGCGCCTATGCAAATAATGGCGAAGATAAATAAATGTTTTCAGTATATCTGCGGCGGTGATAGGACTACATTAATATATAGAGACAGCCCGAGTAGTTGTTTTGATCAATATGTATAATATATTGATGTAATGGCGAAGATCGGTTATAACTTACGCGAGCTAACGTTGCTAACGTTGCTGGATAGCCACACGTTGTCACGCGTTGTCAGGGCAACGAAGGAATTACATGACGCGAACGTCAGCGCGGCAGCGTTCCACCGGCCAATCAGGTAGCGCTTCTTATATGAATATTAATGAGCCTTCGCCGGCCAATCAGGTAGCGCTTATTATACGAATATTAATGAGCAGTCGCCAACCAATCAGGTAGCGCTTCTTATATGAATATTAATGAGCATTTGCCGGCCAATCAGGTAGCGCTTCTTATATGAATATTAATGAACCTTCCCCTGCCACCCTGCATTTCGGAAATTCGCTGCCTGGACCCACAGGACGCAGCAGACCAGGCTCCCCCACCCGATCCAGCACCAGCTCTCCCTGCCATCAAACGAAGACAAAACAAATTCCGACGTGGACAAAGACACCGCATGGACGGCACTGGACCAGGCCGCCGTAAGTCGCGTTCGCGCAGCCATCTTCCCACCGCGCTGGGTCAGGCCGCTGAGAACGTGAATTCCGCCGCCATCTTCCCGCACCGGAAGCGGAAATGAAACTTGAACTGTCCTTCCAAGGAGAATGGACAGTTTTTCTGTCCCGGGAATGTTTCTAAAAGGGGCTGTATAAAGTGTTTAGTAAAATATCCTTTCTAGATTTCTCTCTCTCTCTGTCTGTCTGTCTCTCTCAGTTCACTTCAATTCAAATTTGCTTTACCGGCACGACAAGCGTTCTCATATTGCCAAAGCATTAGTAAGATATAATACAAAACACTTAATGTCATAACAAACAACACAAACAAGAAAAGACAGTTGAAAGCACAAACAGACGTGTATTAGTGAAGTGGTTTTAGTCCCTCGTTGTCCCTCACTTTGTGGCAGCTGCTACACACTTTGCTGCCACCATGAACACTGGGCGTCCTCAGCTAATGAGTAGGGGGCTGCCTGGGCAGAGTCAACATGTATTTGTGTTTCTGTGACTTTGGGGTGGTGTTATTGTGTATTTGTCTCCTGCGGTCAAGAAGTGGAGCTGTGTCTCCACCACCCCTTGACCACAGTGAGACACAGCCTGTCTGTCCTCTCTGGCTAGCAGGTTTGTGTGTGTGGGTCTTTCTCCATGGCCGGCCTGCGCCGTCTATTTAGAGCCACACAGCCCGCCCTGAAGTTTACTTCGGGTTTTTGTTGTTCCGGTCCAGTAGGTTTCATCACTGTGTTTTTGTTGATTGGCAGTTTGGTTGGTTGGAATGTGTTGAGGAGTGACGTCACTGTGCTGAGGCTGGTTGTTATTATTAGTGGCGTTAGAAGGTCTCGTGTTAGTCTGCTGAGCGTCAGGACCAGTTGACTGAGGGAACTCTCCTCTGTGTTCATCTCTTGGCTTTTGGGGATTTATAATGATCTCTCTCTCTCTCCCTCTCTCTGTCTGTCTCTCTCTCTGTCTGTGTCTCTGTGTCTGTCTATGTGTCTCTCTGTCTCTCTCTCTGTCTGTCTGTCTGTCTCTGTCTGTCTCTCTCTCTCCATCTGTCTGTCTGTCTCTCTCTCTCTCTCCCTCTCCCTCTCTCTCCCTCTCTCTCCCCCTCTCCCTCCCTCTCTCTCTCTTTCCCTCTCTGTCTGTGTCTCTCTGTCTGTCTATGTGTGTGTGTCTCTCTCCCTCTCCCTCTCTCTCTCTCCCCCCCTCTCTCTCCCTCTCCCCCCTCTCTCTCCCTCTCTCTCTCTTTCCCTCTCTCTGTCTGTGTTTCTCTGTCTGTCTATGTGTGTGTGTGTGTCTCTCTCTCTCTCTCTCTTTCCCTCTCTCTGTCTGTCTCTCTCTCTCTCTCTGTCTGTCTATGTGTCTCTCTGTCTCTCTCTCTGTCTGTCTGTGTCTCTCTGTCTGTCTATGTGTCTCCCTCTCTCTCTCTTTCCCTCTCTCTGTCTGTGTCTCTGTCTGTCTATGTGTCTCCCTCTCTCGTTCTCTCTTTCCCTCTCTCTGTCTGTCTATGTGTCTCTCTGTCTGTCTGTCTCTCTCTGCCCCTCTCTCTCTCTCTCTGTGTCTGTCTGTCTGTCTCTGTCTGTCTGTCTGTCTCTCTCTGTGTCTGTCTCTGTCTGTCTGTCTCTCTCTGCCCCTCTCTCTCTCTCTCTCTCTCTCTCTCTCTCTCTCTCTCTCTCTCTCTCTCTCTCTCTCTCTCTCTCTCTGTGTGTCTGTCTGTCTGTCTCTCTGTGTCTGTCTGTCTCTCTCTCTGTGTCTGTCTGTCTGTCTCTGTCTGTCTGTCTGTCTCTCTCTCTGTCTGTCTGTCTGTCTCTCTCTGTGTGTCTGTCTGTCTGTCTCTGTGTGTCTCTGTCTGTCCGAAGTGTGTCTGAAGTGTGAAGTCTGCTTCACGAATGAGCAAAGCTATTGCCATTTTCCTAGACGACGAGGCCAAAGTTGAAGCGGTGGTGGAAAATGGCGTAGTGATTCTTTCCCCCCTGTTCTCCCACTGGTGAACCTGGCTAAAAAGATAGCTATTTCAAACACGCCTCCGTTTATTAAGAATGAAGTGTTGGCCATGGAGCTGTCACGTTTCGGGCAGCTGGTGTCCCCCGTTAAATTAGTTCTGCCGGGGTCCAAGTCGCCAAAGCTAAGACGCGTCGTGTGTCACAGAAGACAGGTGTTCATGATCCTCAAGGACAGCACGGGTGATTTAAACCTGACTTTCACTGTCAAAGTGGACGGTTTTAGTTATAACGTGTTTGCCACCTCTGAGACGATGAAATGCTTCGGTTGCGGTGCAGAAGGACACGTGGTTCAGTCTTGCCCTGAGGCCGGAGAGCGGACCAGCTTGAACCCGCATGTGCACCGGGCGAGCAGAGAAAGTAGAGCAGACCAAGGCAGACATGCAGGACAGGGAGCAGACTGAGAAACAGGACCAGGCTAAGAGTGGAAATGATGCCGATAATGCCCTGACCAGAGAGAAATCAGTAAAATGTCAGCTGACAGAGGAAAAGAAATGTGACAAAGATAAAAAAGCTGCGGTCAAAGTGTGGAAAGTGTGGTCAGTGATGAACTGATTGATGAACACATGTCTACAGAGGAGGATGGTCCAACAGCTAAACATAGTGAAAGGAATATGTCTGACAAAGAGCAGGGTGGTGCCGAGGCTAAGAAAGTGTTGGATGATTCATCGGATGAGGAAAGTGAGTGGACGCCATCACAAGAGGATGAACCCATTTTTTATCTCCTTGAGAAAATAAGGAAATGTTTAACTGACACTAAAGGGCAAAGGGCGGTTAGAACCGAACAGCTCTTCCCCGATTTGAGCTCTTTTGTCAGGTCTGTGGCACGGCTGAGGAAGCAAGAGGGGTGCTTTCAGTGACCAAGAGGTTTACCGGCTCAAGAAAATTATGACAAAAGTCAAGGCACAATTAATCGATGATGATTAAGACCAAATTGGTTCTCCTTATATTGTTTGTCGGTGCTTTTCTTGTTGCAGAGACAACTTCTTTCCCTTTCATGGCCGATTTGAAGATAGGGTCTTTACATACAAATGGAGCCGGGAGCGATGTGAAGAGAGCTTCTCTTTTCAAATTGGTAGAAATGAAAGGGTTGGGTGTGGTCTTTATACAAGAAACTCACAGTGACGCCGTGAATGGAAGTGACTGGAGGAAGGAGCGGCCTGGGGAGGTCATCCTAAGCCACAAATTAACTAACAGTGGTGGCGCTGGTGTGCCTTTCTCAAAGAGTTTTAGTCCCTCTTCTTCTGAGGTAGAAGAGATAGTGTGTGGTCGTGTTCTAAAAGTCACAGTACAATATGAAGGTGTGAACGTAATTTTTGTGAATGATTATGCCCCATTTTGGGGCGTTGAGCGAATGAGACTGCTGGACATCTTATGTGATGTAATTCACTATTGTACTGGGGTTTTTTTTTGTGGGTTTTTTTTGTTTCTGGGAGATTTCAATTGTACAGAAAATGCCAAACTAGACAGGAGCCATCTAGAGCCTCGTCCCGCTTCATCTGCCAAACTTAAGCGGTTGATTGAAGCCCATGGCCTAAAGGATGTTTGGAGAGGTTTTAACAGGAGTGACAGGCAGTACACCTGGAGTCACTCCAAGGACAGATTGTTATCTCTGGCCAGACATGAACGTTTTTATTGTTTTAAACATCATTTTGGTATCTTTAAATCAAGTCAAATAATTCCTGTTGGTTTTTCTGACCATTGTCTTGTTCAGTGCTCCTTTTTTCATTCACAACGTTAAGGTACAGAGCGCATATTGGCATTTTAATACTGGTCTTTTGCAAGATAGATCTTTCAGAGAGGCTCTTGAGTTTCTTTGGGCTTTACATAGAAAAAGCAAAACCACTTTTTCTTCAGTACAGCCATAGTAGGATATAGGAAAGAGCAACATAAGACAATTATGTCAGCAGTATACTCGCAATGTCACGAAGCACATTACCAGATCTCTTCAAGAACTGGAGGCTGAAGTAGTGGAATTACAGAGTTTAGTGGATTCTACAGGAAATCAAGGGCATACTGAAGCCCTTAAAGCTAAAAAGGCTGCCTCAGCCAACCTGTTGGGTACTACAGCACAGGGAGCTCTGGTCCGCTCATCTTTCATGAATGGGTCTCAAATGGATGCCCCATCAGTTTCTTTTTTTTGGTTTGGCGCGAAGGAATGGTCAGAAGATCATTCATTCATTACAATGATCTGTTTAAAGTGAATTTGTGGAGGACTCAGAGTTGGCTAGTCCTTTTTATGCTGGGCTGCCTCAGGTGGACGGTGATGCCAATGCGTTGTTGGATGCAGAACTGTCTCTGGATGAACTGTATACTGCTCCCATGAGCCTGGGCAATGGAAAAGCACCTGGCATTGATGGACTGCCCTTTGAACTTTATAAGTCTTTTTGGTCAGTGATCGGTAAAGATCTGCTGGAGGTGCTTCAGGACAGTTTGTGCAAAAGACAACTACCGTTTGCTGCCAAAAAAGGGAGATCTACAAGACCTGAAGAACAGGAGACCTGTATCTCTGCTGTGTGGGGACTTTAAAGTCCTCTCTAAAGTTTTAGCCTCTAGACTTAGAGAGGTGATGATTAAGGGCATTCATGTTGACCAGACTTACTGTGTGCCTGGCAGATTGATAAGTGACAATATCACCCTAATTGGGCATGTTTTGGAACTCTAGCTCATTGGGCGTACATACTGGTCTCATTTCCATAGACCAGGAGAAGGCTTTTGACCAGGTTAAACACAAGTACCTGTGGCAGACGCTAAATGCCTTTGGGTTCAGCCCAGGTTTCATAGCCAAGATCCAGGTACTGTACCGTGACATTGTGAGTATACTAAAAAATTAATGGCGGTTTGGCTGCACCTTTTATTGTACAGAGGGGAGTACGTCAAGGATGATCACTTTCTGGAATGCTGTACTCCCTTTCCATTGAGACTTTTCTTCACAAACTCAGAAAAAAACTCTCAGGTGTTGTTGTTTTTCCCCCCAGGTTGTACCTCAGCTGTAAAAATCTCAGCATACGCAGATGGCGTTATGGTATTGATTAACAAACAGAGCGATATCGATATCTTGGAGGGGAATGTAGATCTTTTCAATAGTATTTCGTCTGCTAAGGTAAACTGGGGGAAAAGTGAAGCTGTGATGGTTGGGAAAAGGCCACTAGACAATGTAGTTCTACCAGGAGGGCTAACTTCGGGGGGGGGGGGAGGAGGGGTAAAGTACTTGGGAGTTTTTTGGGTGAAGAATTTGTGTTAGAAAAGAACTGGGAGAATGTTTTAGAAAAAACAGAAGGCCGGCTTAAAAAATGGAAGTGGCTCTTGCCAAACATGTCTTACAGAGGGAGGACACTTGTAATCAACAATCTCGTGTCTTCTTCATTATGGCACAGATTAGCTTGTGTTGATCCCCCTTCAAATTTACTTTCAAGAATTCAAGCTGTTCTAGTTGATTTTTTGGGGGGATAAATTACATTGGATTCCCCAGGCTGTCCTTTTTCTCCCAAAGGAGGAAGGAGGACAAGGACTTGTACATTTGGCCAGTAGAGGTGCTGCGTTCCACCTTCAATTTCTCCAGAGACTGCTTTATGGCTCAAAAGACTTGGTGTGGAGACCACTGGCACGCACAGTTTTGCAGAAGTTTGGTGGTCTGGGACTGCAGGACTCAACTGTTCCTCATGGATCTAAAGACTCTGAAGTTCCAAACCTTGCCACCTTCCTACCGCGGAGTTTTCACAGTGTGGAAAATGGTGGTGAAAGAGAGGACAACGCAAAGTGACTCCCTGTACTGGTTGTTGGGGGAGCCTGTGGTGCATGGAGGACGTCTGAACACCCCCTGTTGGGCAGGATCAGTGGTCACAAAAGTGTTTTGCAGAGCAGGTTTTCTAACCCTTGAATCGGTGGTGAACACTGCTGGACCTGACCTGAGCAATGCAGCTGCTCTTGCGGCTGGTCTGGGAGTGCGTTCTGTGAGGATCATCAACAAGCTGCTTGACCACTGGAGACGCTGTCTGACGGGACATGAATCCCTCCTGTTACAGGAATCCAGTGATGGTTTGATCGCGTCTAATACAGATGATCCTTTTCCTTGTTGAAGTATTCACCCCAGTTTTGATGACTGTTCGGGCTCTTTTCAGATGAGAAAAGCAGTACTTTTCCTCATTTAGAAGAGGTAAAAGGCAAATTACTATATGGAATGATGGTTAAATGTCTAAACAAGGGTAAACTAATCAATTGTGTTGACACACTTTGGCAAAGTCTTCTGGGCTTGGGAGTTGACGTCAGACCTGCTTGGAGGGGTTTATACAAACCACCATTAAGAAAGAAGGTTGCTGACTTACAGTGGAGACTTGTACTTGGCACAGCAGCAGTTAATGCTTTCCTTTCCGTTATTAGTCAAGGTGTGAGTGATAAATGTATTTTTTGCTCTTACAAAGAAACTGTTTTTCCACTGTTAGCTAGAGTGTGTGCACCTGGTTCATGTTGTTGGAGAGTTTATTCAGTAAGGTAGGGAGGTTTTCTCCAAGCACACTTTCATTCTGGGGTTTACGTATAAACAAACTGTCAAAGAAAAATGCCAACTAATGAATTTCATCTTGGGACAAGCAAAAATGGCTATTTATGTAAGCAGAAAGAGGAAGGCGGACAACTCAGTAGACACTGATGTAAAGCTGCTGTTTACTAGAATGGTAAAAGCCAGGATGATGGTTGATTTCAATTATTACAGAGAAATGAAAGATCTCCGGCAATTCAGTGTTATCTGGGCTCATGGGGATGTGTTGTGTTATCTGGGCTCATGGGGATGTGTTGTGTTGTCTGGGCTCATGGGGATGTGTTTGTTGTCTGGGCTCACGGGGATGTGTTGTCTTGTCTGGGCTCATGGGGATGTGTTGTGTTATCTGGGCTAATGGGGATGTGTTGTGTTGTCTGGGCTCATGGGGATGTGTTGTGTTGTCTGGGCTCACAGGGATGTGTTGTGTTATCTGGGCTCACAGGGATGTGTTGTGTTGTCTGGGCTCATGGGGATGTGTTTGTTGTCTGGGCTCACGGGGATGTGTTGTCTTGTCTGGGCTCGTGGGGATGTGTTGTGTTGTCTGGGCTCACGGGGATGTGTTGTGTTGTCTGGGCTCATGGGGTTGTGTTGTGTTGTCTGGGCTCATGGGGATGTGTTGTGTTGTCTGGACTCATGGGGATGTGTTGTGTTGTCTGGGCTCATGGGGATGTGTTGTCTTGTCTGGGCTCATGGGGATGTGTTGTGTTGTCTGGGCTCATGGGGATGTGTTGTGTTGTCTGGGCTCGTGGGGATGTGTTGTCTTGTCTGGGCTCATGGGGATGTGTTGTGTTGTCTGGGCTCATGGGGATGTGTTGTGTTGTCTGGGCTCACGGGGATGTGTTGTCTTGTCTGGGCTCATGGGGATGTGTTGTCTTGTCTGGGCTCACAGGGATGTGTTGTGTTGTCTGGGCTCACGGGGATGTGTTGTGTTGTCTGGGCTCATGGGGATGTGTTGTGTTGTCTGGGCTCATGGGGATGTGTTGTGTTGTCTGGGCTCATGGGGATGTGTTGTCTTGTCTGGGCTCATGGGGATGTGTTGTCTTGTCTGGGCTCATGGGGATGTGTTGTGTTGTCTGGGCTCGTGGGGATGTGTTGTGTTGTCTGGGCTCATGGGGATGTGTTGTGTTGTCTGGGCTCACGGGGATGTGTTGTGTTGTCTGGGCTCACGGGGATGTGTTGTCTTGTCTGGGCTCATGGGGATGTGGTGTGTTGTCTGGGCTCATTGGGATTTGTTGTGTTGTCTGGGCTCGTGGGGATGTGTTGTGCTCAGTAAAACACAACCAACTTGTTTTTTCTGGAGAATTGATGTGATTTACTTTTATTTTAAAATATTTATTTATTTGCTTGTGGTTTAAATATGATCTTTTTTTTTAAATAAAAATTATTTTCAAAAATCAAAAATCTCTCTCTCTCTCTGTCTGTCCCTCTCTCTCTGTCTGTCTGTCTGTCCCTCTCTGTCTGTCTGTCTGTCTGTCCCTCTCTGTCTGTCCCTCTCTGTCTGTCTGTCCCTCTCTGTCTGTCTGTCTGTCTGTCTGTCTGTCTGTCTGTGTCTCTCTCTCTCCAGCTGTTTCCGTCCCAATTTCAAGCAGATTTTTAGCCAACCTTCTAAAGTCAAAAAAGTAAAATGTAAATGAGGTGCATCTCTGTTTCGGGGAATAAAGCCCGGACGTGGTTTAACATGTGGACCGCCACGTGTGTGTGTGTGTGTGTGTGTGTGTGTGTGTGTGTGTGTGTGTGTGTGTGTGTGTGTGTGTGTGTGTGTGTGTGTGTGTGTGTGTACATGTTAAGCTATCCTTGTGTGAACCACATGTCCGCACAAGGATGGCAAAACCTGACAGAACGTACCTTGTGTGGACCTTTCAGAGGTCTGCACAAGGAAAGTGTCTATTTTAGGGTTACGGTTAGAATTAGGGTTAGGGTTAGGTTAAGGGTTAGGGTTAGGTTTAGGTTAAGGTTAGGGTAGAGGTTAGGGTTAGGTTAAGGTTAGGGTAAGGTTAGGGTTAGGTTAAGGTTAGGTTAAGGTAAGGGTTAGGGTTAGGGTTAGGGCAAGGGTTAGGGTTAGGTTAGGGCAAGGGTTAGGGCAAGGGTTAGGGTTAGGTTAAGGTAAGGGTTAGGTTTAGGGTTAGGTTAAGGTAAGGGTTAGGGTTAGGGTTAGGTTAAGGTTAGGGCAAGGGTTAGGTTAAGGTTAGGGCAAGGGTTAGGTTAAGGTAAGGGTTAGGTTAAGGTTAGAGCAAAGGTTAGGGTTAGGTTAGGGCAAGGGTTGGGGTTAGGGCAAGGGTTAGGGCAAGGGTTAGGGTTAGGTTAAGGTAAGGGTTAGGGTTAGGTTAAGGTTAGGGCAAGGGTTAGGTTAAGGTAAGGGTTAGGGTTAGGTTAAGGTTAGGGTAAGGGTTAGGGTTAGGTTAAGGTTAGGGTAAGGGTTAGGGTTAGGTTAAGGGTAAGGGTAAGGTTAAGGTTAAGGTTAAGGTTAGGGTTAGGTTAAGGTTAGGGTAAGGTTAAGGTAAGGGTTAGGTTAAGGTAAGGGTTAGGTTAAGGTTAGGGTAAGGGTTAGGGTTAGGTTAAGGGTAAGGTTAAGGTTAAGGTTAAGGTTAGGGTTAGGTTAAGGTTAGGGTAAGGTTAAGGTAAGGGTTAGGTTAAGGTAAGGGTTAGGCATGTAGTTTGCGTGGGGAAGGTTAGCGTTAAGGGCTAGGAAATGAATGTAGTCAATGAGGGGTCTGCACAAGGATAGTGAAACCCGACTGTGTGTGTGTGTGTGTGTGTGTGTGTGTGTGTGTGTGTGTGTGTGTGTGTGTGTGTGTGTGTCTGTGTGTGTGTGTGTCTGTGTGTGTGTGTGTGTGTGTTGGGAGGTGGTGGTGGGGTCAGCTGGTTGGTGGTATGGGAACACTTAGTGTGTTTACATGGGAGTTTACATTTAGATTTTAATCAGATCAGGGCGATAATGTGATCACTGCATCCGCCATGTATTCCCCTCAATCGAACCACCTCAATCAAATTAAGGCCTAAACTGACGCGAGCGGAGGGTAATTAACAGAGCCGGACTCCTCTGTGACCGGCTGATTCACTCTGCTCACAGTCCAAACATGTGTAGGTCAGGTGTCCTGGTCGGTTGGGGCGCCTGTTCGGGGGGGGGGGGGGGCTGGGGGGAATAGCGTGATCCTCCCACGCGCTACGTCCCCCTGGAGAAACTCCTCACTGTCAGGTGAAAAGAAGCGGCTGGCGACTCCACGTGTATCGGAGGAGGAGACCTGTGGTAGTCTGCAGCCCTCCCCGGATCGGCAGAGGGGGTGGAGCAGCGACTGGGCCGGCTCGGGAGAGACTGGAGTAAATGACCGGATATAATTGGGGAGAAAAGGGGGGAAATCCCCCCCCCCTCCAAAATAAATTACTTTCTTACAGTTTATCTTTGTTGTTTGTAAATAATGTAATGACTTCAGCAGAGGCCTGATCCTAACACACACACACACACACACACACACACACACACACACACACACGCACACACACACACACACACACACACACACACACAGAGGGGGGAGGAAAAGAGGGAGTGGGCGAGAGACTATCAGTTTCCTTTTTGCATGTCTATCTCTGTGTGTAAACACACTGGCATGCTAACACACACACACACACACACACACACACGTATACACAGAAGGTAGGAAATACATCACATCAGCCCTCTTAAAGGACATGATGATGATAATGATGATGATGATGGTGATGATGATGATGATGATCTCTCAAAACTTCAAAAGTACTTCATAGGCGTGGAGATTAGCAACAATATGGCCAAAGGCCCTCCCTTTGTGGTGTGTGTGTGTGTGTGTGTGTGTGTGTGTGTGTGTGTGTGTGTGTGTGTGTGTGTGTGTGTGTGTGATCCATCACCAGAGGTTCCCGCCCACCACAGAAGCAGTCCTGTCAGAACCAGAACAAACGGACAGGCGGACCTCCTCGGGGGAACTGACACTACATTCTTGGCAGGAGGCTGTACCGGCACCGTGGTGTTGTTTACTACCCCCCCTCCCCCCAACACACACACACACATGGGAAACACCACTTCCTCTTTCTGTGTTTCTCTGTGACCATGCGCCCTCCCCCCCTCCCCCGCCAGCTGAACCTGGACGGGACAGGAAGGAGGAGCAGGTAAATCTGTGTCAGCGCAGACCTGCTGTGCAATACTGAGTGCACTGTACATCTGCGACCGCGGCACCGAGCCAGCCGGACCCGGCACAGCCCGGCACACGGTGGTACTGCGGTGCGCTGGTATGCGCCGCTGCAGTCTGCTACGAGCCACTTCTCGGGATAAGAGAGTGCTTATCGGATTACAGTTGTGCTACTTCAGGACTGATGCGGGCTTGGGTTTTACAGGATTGTGCAACGGCAAGTCTGGCACGGCACCAGCCAGGGCCTGGATGAGGTTTCTTCACTCACCGAATTTCCTTCCCAAACGCGCCAGGCAGGCGAGGAACCGGCATGGTGGGGAGGAAATAAAACGGGTGAAGTGTAAATGTCCCCGGTACCCTTCAGGGGGGACGCCCCAGCGGGGCATTTTGAACAAACGGGGTTTGAAGGGTTAGGGTTAGGGTTAGGTTAAGGTTAGGGTAAGGGTTAGGTTAAGGTTAGGGTTAGGGTTAGGGTTAGGTTAAGGTTAGGGTTAGGGTTAGGTTAAGGTTAGGGTTAGGGTAGGGTTAGGGTTAGGGTTAAGGTTAAGGTTAGGGTTAGGTTAAGGTTAGGGTTAGGGTTAGGGTTAGGTTGAGGTTAGGGTTAGGTTAAGGTTAGGGTTAGGGTTAGGTTAAGTTTGGGGTTGGGTTAGGGTTATGGGTTTATAAGTTATTTTTATTTTGCGCTGGCCTACTGATCTAAGGGGTGGTGTGGTGGAGAAGGCTGCGGTCCCTCCCGCCAGGGACGAGGGTTCAATCCCCAGAGAGAGCACAAGGGCAGGAGGAGGAGCGACTCAATAGAGTTAATTTAAACAAGGAAGGCTGCCCAGATCCCCGGGCGAGACGGCCTCCCCAGATAAAATTATTAGTAAGATAGATAATAAATAAGTAAATAAATAAATAAATAATAAATTAATAGAGTTAAATCTAGGTAAAATCTAAAAGCTGGAGGAGGAGAAAGTGCTAATTATAAAGTTCTAAGTGCTAAAATACGATAAAAGAAGTGCTATTAAAAACAAAGTGCCATAGTAAAACACATAAATACAAGTAAAAAAATTCAAAAAACCATGCAATAAGTGCTCTGGGTAAAATCACAGCAAACATAATTAAAAAATTGTCCCCTCCAAACAGTCTAATAAGATTGTCTAAGATTCAGTAAAAGTAATAAATAACAGTTAATAATAATAAATATAAATAATAAATGCATATAATAAATAAATAGATAAAAAAATAAATAGATAATGGGGTTGTCATCTCGCACCAAGATTAAGACGTGATTGGGATCCTAAGAAAGGGGGATCCGCGCAGCCGGATCGTAGGTCCAGGGACCACCCCACCAGGAGTGGGTTGGCCAGATCGGCCTTCCTTCAGTCCTTATTGAGACCTCCTGGTACCGCGGTCCCCAGCCTGTGGATCCAAATTCTCTCCGCTCTCTTTCTCTGCCCAATGGTCCACCGGTCATTACTCTCTAGACCGGAAACTGTAAGGTGCGTGGAGGGGTGAAGTTGGAAATGTTTGACCAGGGGGGTGTTGAGTCGACCTTGCCCGATATTGTAGAGGTGTTGTGATAGGCGGGTGTGGATGGAGTGCTTGGTTTCACCGATATAATGTTTGTGGCAGAATGTGCATGTGATGATGTATACTGCGTTGGTGGTGGTGATGGAAAGGGAGCCTAGGGTGGGAAAAGCTGTGCCGGTGTGTGGATTATGGATAAATTTTCTATTTTTGTAGTGGTGGGCGTATTGTAATTGGGGTGTGGGGCTATGGTCTGTAAATTGTGATCGAGTGAGTAGTGATTGGAGGCTCTTGTTTTTTCTGTAGGCGGAGATGATTTTATGGTTGTGAAAAGCCGGGTGTTGAGACTGTAATATGGCAAAGTTGTGTTTGATAGTACTATGAAGTGTTGTGATCTTATGTGAAAAGGTAGAAACCAGGGGTATGAGTTGTGGTGGGTTCTGATGTGTGCATGTGTGTGGTGGTGGGCCCGAGTCGCCTCCATCCTCAAGGGGTCGGGGATACAAACCTTGGTTCAGGTAGGGGAGGAGGTGGGGGTCGGGGTTGGACCGGGGATACAGACCCAGGTTCGGGTAGGGGGAAGGAAGTTGAGGCGGCCCAGGCCCTGGGACCTGGAGTGGAGAAGGGGGGTGCAATGAGCGAGCGGGAGCGAGAGATGCCAGGGTGGTGTTTTTAATGGAACGGAGAAATCGTTTGGAATAGCCTCTGGAACGGAGGCTGTGGAATAATATTTTGGTGGCGGCGTGAAAGTCTGTGGTGTCGGAGCAGATACGGTGGAAGCGGGTGAGTTGTGATTTGATAATGCCCTTAAAGGTGTGTTTGGGGTGATAACTAGATTTATGGAGTAGGGCGTGTGTGTCTGTTGGTTTGAAATATACCTTGGTCTGTAGGGTTTTGTGTGTTGTGTTGGATGGCCTGAAAAAAACTGTGGTGTCTAGGAAGTTGATATGGTCTGGGTCTATGGTGTGTTTGACTTTGATGGAGGGGTGATGATTATTAAGAATGTTGATGAAGGCAGGAAATTGTGTAATGTCATGGGGCCAAATGCCAAAAATGTCGTCCAAATACCTAAGATAAAGGGATGGTTGTAGGGGGCATTTGGCCAAGGCTTCTCGCTCCCACTCGCTCATATAGAGGTTGGCGTAGGAGGGGGCGAATCTCTGGCCCATGGCTGTCCCGTTAACCTGGAGAAAATATTGGTTATTGAAAAGGAAGTCATTGTTAGTAAGGCAGAGTTCTATTAATTGGAGGAGTTCTTGGTTGGGTCTATTCCGGTCGGGGTTTCTATTGAATATGTTTGTAAGTGTTTGTAGTCCTAGGTGGGTGTTGATGTTTGTGTATAAGCTGTCGATGTCTATTGTAAAGAAATATGATTGGTTCGGGACCGCCATGGACCTGATAATTTCTATGAAGTGATATGTGTCCTTGATGTAACTCGGATGTTGGGTGGAGAGGGGCCCCAAGAAGTGGTCGATGTACTGAGAGATGTGGTAGGTGGCGCTGTTGCAGTCGGAGACTATTGGTCTTCCGGGAGGGACCTCAAAAGGGATAGTCCAGGTGTGTGGTGGTTTATGTATTTTAGGTAATAAGTAAAAGTAGCGTGGTCGTGGGTTGTCCGGTCCGAATAGGTAGTCTTTTTGTTTGGCGGATATATATTTTTTGTTGTAGAGTGTTTGAATGATGGTCCTTAGTCTGCTTTGGGTGGGTATTTGAATTGAGTCGTCCAGTCGTTTATAGTATGTGTTGTTGTTGAGTTGTCTATTGGCTTCTATGAGGTATTGATGACGGTCCATGATGATTATTTTGGATCCTTTGTCCGCCGGTTTTATAATGATGTTGGGGTTGTGGGTAAGTTCAGTGAGGGCCCTGCGCTCGGCCCCCGACAGGTTGTCAGAGACGTCTGCCGGGGGCCTGTAGCGTTTCAGGGCCCGTCGGTCTGTGTGTATGAATGATTGTGTTGAAGTATGTAGTCCAGTCCAGTCCGGTTCCCAGTTGGATGGATAGCTGAAAGGTGTGTGTTGGTAGTCGGAGTGGGGATGAAAATAATCTATTAATTTGAGGCGTCTGTGGAAGTTGTGTAGGTCCCTTTGAAGTTCCTCCCGGTCGAATTTGGTGGGTCGTGGGACGAAGGAGAGCCCCTTCTCCAAAAGACGGCGTTGGGCTGGGGAGGGTATGAAGAGGGTTGCTAGATTGAGGATATTGGAGGGGGAGTTCCAGTCCAGGTCCCGGTGCTGGTATGCAGGGGAGTTGTGTGTGTGTGGTACTGGATTTGTTTTGGGGTTTTTTTGAGTGGAGGGCTCAGATAGGGTTATGATTCGGTCATCCTTGACCTAAGGTTAGGGTTAGGGTTAGGGTTAGGTTGAGGTTAGGGTTAGGTTAAGGTTAGGGTTAGGGTTAGGTTAAGGTTAAGGTTAGGGTTAGGTTGAGGTTAGGGTTAGGTTAAGGTTAGGGTTAGGGTTAGGGTTAGGGTTAGGTTAAGGTTAGGTTAAGGTTAGGGTTAGGTTAAGGTTAGGGTTAGGGTTAGGTTAAGGTTAGGGTTAGGGTTAGGTTAAGGTTAGGGTTAGGTTAGGGTTAGGGTTAGGTTAAGGTTAGGGTTAAGGTTAGGGTTAGGTTAAGGTTAGGGTTAGGGTTAGGGTAAGGGTTAGGGTTGGGTTAGGGTTAGGTTAGGTTAAGGTTAGGGTTAGGGTTAGGGTTTGACGGGGTTTGAATTGTGGCGGAGTGTTCGTTGAGCGCCGGGTTGGGATCTGGCCGCTTCGTATCCGGCAGCTTACGGCAAAATGACGGAGAATCCCCCTCTCCGCCAGAGAGACGCGACCTGCGTGACCCGAAGAACGACGCCGCAGACGGACACGTGGTGTCCTGTCCCATACGTCTGGACAGTCGCCAGGCCTTTTCGTTTGTTTGAAGGCAAATAAATCCACGATTCAAAATACACCGAGGAGCCAAAACATTACGACCACCTGCCTAATATGCTGTCGGTGTGCCGCCGAAACAGCGCTGACCCGCCGAGGAATGGACTCTACAAGATCCCTGAAGGTGTCCTTGGGGATCTAGCTCCAAACCGTTAGCAGCAGATCCTTCGAGTCCTTCGGTCCTGTAAGTTGCGAAGCGGAGCCACCGTGGCTCGGACCTGTCAGTCCAGCACATCCCACAGATGCTCAGTCGCATTGAGATCTGGAGAATGTGGAGGCCGGGGCAACACGTCGTCATGTTCCTCAAACCACTCCCGCACAACCAGGCATCAGGGACAAGTTGTTGTCATTTCTTTTGTGTACACAAGTACACGAAAGAAATAAAATGTTGTTTCCCCCAGCCCACAGCAGTGCGACACAAAGCACAAAAACACACATCCCAAATTTCCCAAGAACGACACCACCAAAAGCACACAAAAACAGAGAGAACAAAGCCACTTAACAACACAGTCCAAACACAACACAGTCCAAACACAACACAGTCCAAACACAACACAGTCCAACAATTGCACTGTCCAGAGAACGAACGCCAGCCAGGATGACTGTCGGACCTGCCGGTCTGCATGGCTAGCTAGCAGTTAGCTTAGCCTGTCCCCGCTTCCATGTCCTGTCAGACCGCCCTCGGTGTTCCCTCTTCGGGCGCAGCTCCGATCAGGGCCGCGGTCCCTGGGCCCACAGGACGCGGCAGACCAGGTTCCCCCAGCCGATCCCGCACCAGCTCTCCCAGCCATCAGACGAAGACCAAACAAACTTAGACACAGGCGTGGACAAAGACACTGCATGGGCGGTACCGGGTGAGGCCGCTGCAAACGTGAGTTCGCGCCGCCATCTTCCTGGTCTGCAACGATGTTTAGGCAGGTGGCACGTGTCAACTTGACGTTCACCTGAATGGCCGGACCCCGGGGGTTTCCCAGCAGAACATTGGCCAGAGCATCACACTCCCTCCACCGGCTTGTCGTCGTCCCACAGTGCATCCTGTTGGCATCACTTCCCCATGGGGAAGTGATGCCAACACTGGACCCATTCCACCCGTAACCATCACTGACATATTCCGTGACCTGTGCCACAGCAGACCGTCCGATGCTTTGGACAAGACGGGATTAGCCTCCGTTGCTCTCGCGCACTGATGAGCCTCGAGTGCCCAACTCCCTCTTACCGGTTTGTGGTTTGTCCCTCCTCGCACCACTCTCAGTAGGTACTCACCACGCATGAGCGGGAGCAAGCCTCGCCGTGCCAGAGTTGCTCTGACCCAGTCGTCCGGCCGTAACGATGTGACTCTCGTCAAAGTCGCTCGGGTCTTCACTCCTACCCGTCCAACACGTTGACGACGAGAACTGATCGTTTGCTTACCGTCTAATCTACCCAGACCTTGTCTGGAAATGATCAGCATTATTCGGTTCATAATGTCATAATGTATTGGCTCATCGGTGGACGTTTTGGAAGATAGATCAATATGTGACTCAGATGCATGATGGAATAGGAGCTCATACAGCTAAGGCTGTGTCTCCATCAGAGACCCGTCTTTCACCGGTTTCCCCATTTCTTACCTAACACCTAAACTAAACTAACACCTTAACCATGTGCAACCGGGCATCTGGGTGGCGTGGCGGTCTATTCCGTTGCCTACCAACACGGGGTTTGCTGGTTCGAATCCCCGTGTTACCTCCGGCTTGGTCGGGCATCCCTGCAGACACAATTGGCCGTGTCTGAGGATGGGAAGCCAGATGTGGATGTGTGTCCTGGTCGCTGCATTAGCGCCTCCTCTGGTCGGTCGGGGTGCCTGTTCGGGGGGGGGGGAAGGGAACTGGGGGGAATAGCGTGATCCTCCCACGCGCTACGTCCCCTGTTGAAACCCTCACTGTCAGGTGAAAAGAAGCAGCTGGCGACTCCACGTGTATGGGAGGAGGCATGTGGTAGTCTGCAGCCCTCCCCGAGCCGGCAGAGGGGGTGGATATCCTGCTCTCAGGGTCGCGGGATGCTGGAGCCTATCCCAGCAGTCATTGGGCGGCAGGCGGGGAGACACCCTGGACAGGCCGCCAGTCCATCACAGGGCCCACACACACACACACACACACACACACACACACACACACACACACATTCATACCTAGGTACAATTTAGTATGGTGGTCCACCTGACCTACATGTTTTTGGACTGTGGGAGGAAACCGGAGCCCCCGGAGGAAACCCACACAGACACGGGGAGAACATGCAAACTCCACACAGAGGACGACCCGGGACGACCTCCAAGGTTGGACTACCCCGGGGCTCGAACCCAGGACCTTCTTGCTGTGAGGGGACTGCGCTAACCACTGCACCACTGTCCCTCCCCCATTTATTTTAGCACAATGAAACGCATTGTGTGCATGTGACAGATCGACATACTGGAATTTCCTGGGCTGCATGTATGTGATTAGTATGATTAGTGTGATTAGTATGTGGTTAATAGTCACATCATGGACTGTCCTGGAATAAAAAACCCTCGCCTACGGGCATGCGGCCTTTTTAGAGTTTGTGCAGCAAATGTGAGGCCTGATGGGGGTGTGGTAACGTCACGAGACGGGAGGCGGCGGGGCCACGGGTCACATGACAGACACAACTTCAATACACGTCTAACTCTGCATTAACATTGCCATTCATATGACAAGTACTGTTACTATTACTGTTACTATGTTAGTATTACTATGTTACTATTATTGTGTTACTGTTATAATGTTCCTGTTATTATGTTACTGTTATTCTGTTACCATTACTAATGTTACTGTTATT
>NC_079214.1:66835000-66882500 GCF_029633865.1 Lampris incognitus
TTTAGGAAAGTGCTTGATAAAAAGGAAGTATTTCACATGTTTTAAAAAACTTAAATCCTTTAAAAACAATGCAGTGTCTAAACTCAGACCAGCTGTCCTCCTCAAGATACTGCTTGTCAAATCTATCCAGACAACATCTTTTAGACCTGTAAGATATCTCTGTATAAACTGTAATCTGAAGCTATTCTGCTTTCCATGCGTGTTAGGCCTTGCCCCTCCACCTCTTCTGGTAAGTGCAACACACTCTGGGGCACCCAATGTAACTTGTCCAAGAAAAAAAAATCAACTAAAATGGCTCTTACTTTTTGAGTTAGGCCTTTAGGTGGCTCCATGCGGGCTAATCTATGCCACAGAGCAGACGCTAGCAGGTTGTTAATGACTAGTGCCCTGCCTCTAAAGGACATTTGTGGCTTCAGCCATTTCCATTTTAACCTTCCTTCTACTCTTGCTACCATGCCTGCCCAGTTCTACTGGACTATGGTCTCATTGCCAAGGTACACTCCAAGATATCTGAAACCCTCTTTCTTTCTTCTATATCGAGCCCCCTGGTCGACTGGATAGACTCCCCCTCCAACGCCCCACTGCCAGCGCTTCACTCTTTTTCCAGTTGACCTTTGCAGCTGATATGATTCCAGAATCTTTAACAGCTCCATCCAGTTTTTTTTTTATCTCTTCCAGGTTTCTGACAAAAACAAACATATCATCTGCATAAGCTAATACAATGTATTTCGTTAAAGTCATTTAAAAACAGACCTTCAACGCTACCTGGTACTTTACATAACATAGACAATACATCACCCCGGACAGTGAACCGCCCTATCTCACCCCCCTACGCACTTTGAAAGGGGCACTTAGACCGCCATTAATTTTCAGTACACTCTCAGTGTCCTGGCACCAAACCTTGATCATAGCTGTAAGTCCTGGGCTGAGCCAACGTTCTCCAAAGTCATTCAACCCGGTCAAAAGCTTTTCCCTAGTCTGGAGAAATGAGACAAGTTTCAAAGCCCAAAGAAGAAGTGATTACCAAGATGTCTCGAATTAAGGACACATGTCCAGAACGGACCTACCTGGCACACAGTATGTCTGATCTTGGTGAATTACTGAGTCCATCATCTCTCTCAGTCTGTTCGCCAGTGCTTTGGAAGGGATTTTATAGTCCGTACAGAGAAGAGACACAGGACGCCAGATTTTGATCTCTTGTGGATCTCCTTTCTTTGGTAAGAGAGTTATTACCGCTCTCCTGCAGCTTGGTGGTAGCAACATGGCTTTAAAACACCTTTTAAAAACTGTTAAAAGAGCTTCCCTCCCTCTCCCTCCAGAACTCTTCATAACACTGTGCTGGAATCCCGTTAATGCCAGGAGCTTTTCCCCCTTCCATGCCCTGCTGGGCTGTTAAAAGTTCTTGTAGTACCAGTGGTTCTCCCAGCTCAGCATTAATGTCTCCATGGACTTTGGGCAAATTTTCACCTAAGTATCCAAACAATTCTTTGTCTTCTCTATACTCACTGCTCTAAAGCTCAAGAGTAAAAACACACCGCTCGCCTCCATATCTCATTAGAGTCTCTGAGTTCCTGTCCTGCAGCAGAGCACAGTGCATGAATGGACTTGCTTTGCCCGCTCCTCTTCTCTAAGCCAAGGAAGAACTTGGACGGTGTATCCATTGGCGCTGTGCTCTGAAAACAGGACCAGACCCAGTGCCCCATCAGCCTTCATGCCTAGTAGGTCTGTAAGAGCAGATCTTTTAGACTTGAGATCTTCAGCGGGTTCTGCTAAACTCTGCAGTCTCTAGATCTCCCACAGATCTGATGTCCCATGTGACATTGACAGCGTATTGCTGACAGAGCATTTTTCCCTCTACTTTCCCAAAATCCCACCACTGTCTGAAAGATTTAAAATCTTGCATTCTGCTCTGAAAACCTCTCAAGGAAAAAATTAAATACACCCTTAAAATTAGCAGCACGTAATAAAGCTGTGTTAAAATGCCAATATGCACTTTTAGGCTTTAAATTAGGGATTAAAACGTTACAAATGATCAGAAAGTGATCAGTAAAACCAACAGGTTACATTCTGCACTTTTTAAAAATGTTAAAATGATGTTTAAAACCATAAAACCGGTCTAACCTAGGCAGGGATATTACATTTTCTCTAGCGTGAGTCCAAGTATGTTGTCTTTTATCACCATTCATCCTTCTCCACACATCTACTTAATCATGTGTTTCCAGTAGTTGTCTCACTGCACCCTGTGACGCACTATGAGGTTCTACGTGATTTAATTCATTCATTCATTCAGTCATCTTCAGCCGCTTCTCCGGGGTCGGGTTGCGGTTGCAGCAAGCTAAGTAGGGCACTCCAGACACCCCTCTCCCCAGCAACCCCCTCCAGCTCCTCCTGGGGGATCCCAAGGCATTCCCAGGCCAGATTGGACATGTAGTCCCTCCAGCGAGTTCTGGGTCTACCCCGGGGGGTCTCCTCCCATTATGCCGTTCCCGGTAAACCTCCAAAGGAAGACGCCCAGGATGCATCCTAATCAGATGCCCAAACCACCTCAACTGGCTTCCTTTCTACGTGATTTCTGTCTATAAAATCCTTTTCAGTACAATTAAAATCTCCTAAAAATAATTTTTAAAAAAATCCTCAATATCAACTTTACATGTAACAGTGCTTAGAACTTGTAAAAAGTGTACTCTCCAGTCTTATAGTGGGAGCATACACAGTCATAAAAAACTATATTAAAATGATCAAACGTTGCCCTCATTACCATTAGTCTGCCTGCCACCACCTGCGCTACCTCAAATGACACTGGTGCAAAGTTCTTTGATAAGAGAATACCCACCCCCACCCCCCCCCCGGTTGTGCTCTTGTGACTCAGCCCCACCTCTCCACCCCACTCTCTCTTCCAGTCAGACTCGGTACAAGTGTCGCTGTGAGTCTCCTGAACAAACATCACATCAGTTCCTTCAAGTCTCATCAGCTCATCCAGTAGAGACCTTTTCGCTGCGCCTCTTGCCCCATTTTATGTTCAGCACACTGATATTAAAGTGACTCACTGCAAAAGAGGTTAAAAAGCAAACATAACAACAACGCTGACTTAAGATCTTACTGATCATCATCTCCGTTATTTAGCTCTGGTCCGATATTCTGAACAATTTTCCTCAGTCTATACGCCTCCTGTTCAGTGAAACCTCCTCTCCCTTTACTGCTCATCTGTAAGCCTTGCAGAGTTAGGTCAAGTCAAGTCAAGTCAGTTGTATTTGTGTAGCCCAACATCACAAATTACAAATTTGCCTCCAGGGACTTTACAGCAACACAACATCCTGTCCTTGGACCCTCGCATCGGATAAGGAACAACTCCCTAAAAAAAAAAAAAACCTTTAACAGGGAGAAAAAATGGGAAGAAGCCTCGGGGGG
The DNA here is from genome assembly GCF_029633865.1 of Lampris incognitus. NCBI lineage: Eukaryota > Metazoa > Chordata > Actinopteri > Lampriformes > Lampridae > Lampris > Lampris incognitus. The sequence goes on from NC_079214.1 coordinate 66,838,409, forward strand.
AGCAACAGAGGAGGGGATAACAAAAACTATATGGCTTTGTAAGCTATATAAAAAGACATTGTGATGAGAGGGGTGCCAAGCTGCGCCACGGAGACCTGGGGGGAGGACCGAGGAGTTAGTGAACTGAGGAGAGTGAAAGAACATGACAGGAGTGAAAATTGAGGATTGTAATCCTCAATTTTCACTCCTGTCATGTTCTTTGTTTTCTGCAGTTTGATTTTACCAACACTATAAGCGCTTTTGGTAGCTGTTAGCCGTGCTCCCTTTCCTCTGGTCTTACTCGCCATCCCTTTCTTTGCCCGTGAATTTCCACTGTTACTTATCAATTTCCTTTTCAGACGTGTCCCTCTGAAGGCCTCGTCATCATCTTTCCTGTCAACTTCACTTCCTCCCAACACAACATCCTCTGCAGTTCTTTCACCTACAGTTTTCCCTTTGTTTTGCAGCCCCTTGTCCCTCATCTTCCTGCTTTTGTCCTTCCTCACCCACCTGACTGTCTTGTCGTATTTTCACCCGTCTCCTCCTGTCCTTCCTCCCCCAGCTGACTGTCTTGCTGTGCTTTGCCTTTCTCCTGTCCCGCCACACTTTCCTGGCTATCTTGTCTCACTGTCCCCATCTCATTCTGGTTAAACTGCTCAGTTTCCCCTCTTCCAGCAGGTGCCTTGTTAGGACCATTCTGTTCTGAGGTAGCGTTTTTCTCCAGACATGCTCTGATGAGACGTCTCCCTCTATCACAATCAAAACATCTCATATTGTTGGCTGTTATATGTATGAAGGCAGTGTGACAGTGGTGAGGTGTGTGGTAGGAATGACAGATGGGTTCAAGGTGGAGGTGGGATTACATCAAGGATCGGCTCTGAGCCCTTTCTTGTTTGCAATGGTGATGGACAGGTTGACAGACCAGATCAGGCAGGAGTCTCCGTGCACTATGATGCTTGTGGATGACATTGTGCTCTGTAGTGAGAGTAGGGTGCAGGTGGAGGAGAGCCTGGAGAGGTGGAGGTATATACTGGAAAGGAGAGGAATGAAAGTCAGTAGGAGCAAGACGGAATACCTATGTGGGGATGAGAGGGAGGACAGTGGAATGGTGAGGATGCAAGGTGGAGAGGGGACGAAGGTGGATGAGTTTAAATACTTGGGGTCAACTGTCCAAGGTTATGGAGAGTGCAGAAGGGAGGTGAAGAAGAGAGTGCAGGCAGGGTGGAGTGGGTGGAGAAGAGTGTCAGGAGTGATTTGCGACAGAAGGGTACCAGCAAGAGTTAAAGAGAAGGTTTACAAGATGGTTGTGAGACCAGCTATGTTATATGGTTTGGAGACAGTGGCACTGATGAAAAGACAGGAGGTGGAGCTGGAGGAGGCAGAGTTGAAGATGATGAGATTTTCATTGGGAGTGATGAAGAAGGACAGGATTAGGAACGAGTATATTAGAGGGACCGCTCAGGTTGGACGGTTTGGAGACAAAGCAAGAGAGGCAAGATGGAGATGGTTTGGACATGTGTGGAGGAGAGATGCTGGGTATACTGGGAGAAAGATGCTGAATATGGAGCTGCCAGGGAAGAGGAGAAGAGGAAGGCCAAAGAGGAGGTTTATGGATGTGGTGAGGGAGGACATGCAGGTGGCTGGTGTGACAGAGGAAGATGCAGAGGACAGGAAGAGATGGAAACGGATGATCCGCTGTGGCGCCCCCTTATGAGAGCAGCTTAAAGTAGTAGTAGTAGTAGTAGTAGTATTGTTGGTTGTTACAAAAAGTATATAATCAAAGTCATCTACTCTTGGTTTGAAGGTTAGGTTCAGCTCCTCACACCTGCTGTTCAGTATCACGTGTAGCTGCCTTCTGTGTGACAATAGTGCATGTTTTAACTGAGGAGACTCACAACCTGAGAAGACTCTCCTTATTTGGGAGACTATTTGTCCATGTTGAGATAACTGCCGTGTCAACGTTTCACCTCTAACGATGGGGGAGCATTTGACAAAGTCACTTTTTTGCCAGTGTGGCAAGGGGCAGAACAGATACGAACGGCTCGTTCACCACAAGCCCGTTCTCCACCACTGCATTCGCCTTCCCAACACTGTCCACAAAGACGACCACAGCGTTGTTCGTCCGAGCAGCGGACTTGATGCTGTTGTAAGCCACCACCTGCCCCACGGCCAGGGAGCAGCGCTCCACTGAACAAGGGAACGACGGCACGACCTTAATGCCGCGCTTCCTGGTCAGTTTGGTCAGATCCATACCGGTGTTTAGCAGCCCGACCAGCAAACGTTGGCCGACTACAAACACACACACAAACCCCCTAAAATCTGCCTATATACACACCAAACAAGCCAGCTAGCCAGCTAACAAGGAAAGACTTGAAGGCTAAGACATAAGAAGCTTTGATTGGATCCAGCACCTCTTCTTTCACTGTCGAAAGCTGTAAATAAATGTCGTGTAATATTATCTGTTCTGGCATTGTAGAAGCTGATAATGTAATAAATCCCCGATAATATAATAACCCTGATTATGTAATAAAAAAAATGCACTTGAGGCCATAGAAAATGCAATAAAACCTGATAATGTAATAACTTCCTGATAATGTAATGAACTTTTTACCGATAATGTAATAAAGTATTGCATTAACAGGAGGTTGTTACATGATCAGGTTAGCCTTCATTTTGCAGGTCCTGATAATGTAATAATTCCCCAATATTGTAATAATTTAACAGCAGACCACCTATTAATGGGTTCAAGCGGCGATACTGTGTTGGCAACTCTAGCCCCAGAGCTCTAGCGCCACCGACAGGTCAAAGTTGGACATGCATGAATGTTTATTAACTTTTGACCTGTTTATCCGTGTTTCACAACCACTGTATCACTGGAGCTGGTAGTCATTTCATGGATCCAAGGTACTATGCATCCTGATGAAGTTGCCTAGGTCTTTGGAATTTAAATAGCCCCACATCATCATACAGTACACCCATCACCATACATGGAGATAATCAGTTATCTAAGCTGTTAGCTAGCCTAATGATTTCTCAGTGGAAAGGCTGACTGAAATGACTGCACCATGATTATCTCAAGGTATCTCAGGGTATCGTGGAGGGTATGTGATGATGTGGGGCTATTTTAATTCCGAAAGTCAAGGAAATTTTATGAAGATGCGCATAGTATCCTGGATACTATATACTACGCATATGTAGAGCCGAAGTAACGGAGAAGACCGTAGGTTCACACTTTAGCCGTGTAGGCAACTTTCTTTAATCCACGGTAAATCAGCGAGACAAACAAAACCCACAGCTCGACTGAGCGGAGGTGGCAAGAATAACCAGAAAACTGGCTGGACAACCATAACTTAACCCTGCGTTAACCTGCCAGGGCAACCATGACTTAACCCTTAGTTCCTGGGTTGAATTCTGTCCCCAATACGTGTCCACCACATGAGCCCCCCCAGAATTCGCCCTAGTAATCGAAGTCAGGCAGGCGCGGGTGGACGATAGGCCGTCCGCGGCGGCTCCGGATAACAGGGGCCGGAGTGTCTGTGGGAGGCATTGACGCGGGCCTGTGGAGGTCGGCCTGAGGAGCAGAAGAGGCAGCTCGGGCCTCCACGGGGGGAGGAGGCGGAGCCGGGGGACGACCGCGACGAGGAGGTTGGGCTAACTCCAACGGCTGCGTCAAGTCCAGGTGTGCGGGTTTAACTCGGTCCACTGAAACATGCTCGGCCGTGCCCCCAAAATCCACCACCAGGTGCTTAGTTCCCCGTTCCAGGACGCGGAAGGGGCCGTCATAAGGGGGTTGCAGAGGGGGGCGGTGTGCGTCGTGACGGATGAACACGTAGTCCGCTGACTGCAGACCTGGGGGCACCTGGGACACCGGAGCGCCGTGTTGGGCGGTAGGGACGGGTGTGAAAGCTCTGACCCCGTCCAGCAAGGAGGCTCGTTGGTCCACAGCTGACCAGGGACGCGTTGCATTGGGCATGAAATCGCCTGGGACTCGCAGCGGCGTGCCGTACACCAGCTCTGCAGAGGAGGCTTGTAGGTCTTCCTTCGGGGCGGTCCGCAGGCCCAGCATGACCCATGGGAGCTTGTCAACCCAGTTGCAGTCCTTGAGAGTAGCCCGAAGCGCAGCCTTCATGGACCGGTGGAAGCGCTCACATAGGCCGTTCGCCTGAGGGTGGTAGGCGGTAGTGCGATGAAGCTTGACGCCCAGAGCCTCACCCACAGCATTCCATAGCTCTGAGGTAAACTGTGGCCCACGGTCAGATGAAAGGTCGGAAGGCGTACCGAAACGTGAGAGGCTTGTGGTCCACGTACGCAGTAAACTCGCGGCCCTCTAGCAGGAAACGGAAATGCCGGACGGCGAGCCAGAGACCGAGGAGTTCCCTGTCAAAAGTACTATACTTGCGCTCTCGGGGTGTAAGCTGGCGACTGAAAAAGGCCAAAGGCTGCCAAGCCCCCCCCACCCACTGTTCGTGAACCGCACCAACAGCATAGTCCGATGCATCCGTGGTTATGGAAATAGGCGCTGTAGGTGAAGGATGCGCTAGCAGGGTAGCCTGGGAGAGCGCAGCTTTAGTCTCGGTGAACGCACGGTCCCGCTCTGCTGTCCAGTCGACCGCCTGGTTGGGGGACATGCCTTTCAGCGCCTCGTACAGTGGCCGGATGATAAAGGCGGCTCGAGGAATGAAGCGGTGGTAGAATGTCACCATCCCGATGAACTCCCTGAGCGCACGAGCTGTTTGGGGGCGCGGAAAGGCCGCCACCGCTTCCACCTTTGAGGGCAGGGGGACTGCCCCGTCCCCAGTGATGCGGTGCCCGAGGAAATCAATGGCTGTCAGCCCGAACCGGCACTTCGCCGGGTTGACGATCAGCCCATGCTGGCTGAGGCGTGTGAAGAGGGCATGAAGATGGGACAGGTGTTCTTCCTCGGAGGCGCTGGCGATGAGTATGTCGTCCAAATAGACGAAGATGAAATCAAGGCCACGGAGCACTGAATCCATCAGCCGCTGAAAGGACTGGGCCGCGTTTTTGAGTCCAAATGGCATTCGTAGGAATTCAAATAGGCCGAATGGGGTTGTCACCGCTGTCTTGGGGATGTCTGAGGGGTGCACGGGAACTTGATGATAACCACGGACCAGGTCGACTTTTGAGAAGACGCATTTGCCAGACAGGTTTGCAGAAAAGTCCTGGATATGCGGGACAGGATAGCGGTCAGGCGTGGTGGCGTCATTTAGTCGGCGGTAGTCCCCGCATGGGCGCCAACCTCCATCAGGCTTAGCGACGATGTGGAGTGGGGACGCCCACGGGCTGTCAGAGCGGCGGATGATCCCCATGCGTTCCAGGTGCTCGAACTCAGACTTGGCAATGGCGAGTTTGGCGGGGTCGAGACGCCTGGCTCTGGCGTAGACCGGGGGCCCCTTCGTAGCAATGTGATGCTCCACCCCATGCTTAGCGGTGGGTGCAGAGAAGGTAGGCTGGGTGAGGTCAGGGAACTCAGCGAGGAGGCGGGTGAACTTGTCTGCCTCTGAGAGAGAGTTGGCTAGACCTGCATAGACCGCTTCCCTCCGCGTACATGCGAAGGAGGAGAAGGTTAAGGCATCGACCAGACGGCTGTTCTGAATGTCCACTAGCAAACCGTAAGCGCACAAAAAATCAGCTCCGAGGAGGGGAAGCGTTACATTGGCCATGACGAACTCCCACGTGAAACGTTGTCCACCAAAACACAGTTCTACAGACCGCACGCCGTAGGTGTGGATAGGGCTGCCGTCAGCCGTCGCCAACTGGGGGCCCCGCTCCCCGCCCATGATGTCGACGTCAGTAGCAGGGAGCACGCTTCTCTGTGCGCCCGTGTCACAAAGAAATCGCCGACCGGAGATGGTGTCGAGGATGAAGAGTAGCCTGCTCGTATCGCCAACACTCATGGCCACTACTGAGTGTTGGCCCTCTCGTTTCCCGTCGGCCTGTAGTTGCAGCGGGAACGGCACCGTTTAGCTTTCGCACCAAATCGAGCGTGGTACATACAGAGTCCAGAGGGCTTGTAGCGGTCTGACGCTGTGGCGCCACCGTCGGGCCACGCCCGCGATGTCGGCGGGGGGCCAGTGAAGGTAGGAGCCAGCACCCCGGCATGGGAGGAACGTTGTGTAGCGACGAAGAATCGGTCAGCCTCCTTTGCCAGCTCACAGGGATCAGTGATGGTGGAGTTAGCGAGCGCAGTCTGGACGTGGGCGGCATGTTGCGCAGAAACAGCTCCATAAACAGGAAACATGGCTTTTCTTGACCCAGTAGGTTTAACATCCTGCTCATTAGCTCCGATGGTTTGCCATCTCCCAAGCCCTGAATTGCGAAGAGGCGACGTGCTCTCTCCGTTGCTGACAGTTCAAAAGTTTCAAGGAGGAGATGTTTAAGTGCGGCGTATTTACCATCGGCCGGTGGGTTGGTTATGAAACCGCTTATCCTGGAAGCCGTATCGCACCCCAGCGCTGCCACTACGTAGTAGTACCTGGTCTCGTCTGCTGTTATGTCTCTGAGCGCGAACTGTGCCTCAGCCTGCGCGAACCATGTAGCCGCGGAAGACTCCCAAAACTCCGGCAGTTTCATTGCAACGGCGTTCGTAGCCATAATGTGTGTGGTTTCAGAAAACTTATCCGAAAATCACGTCGGGGTCACCAGTGTAGAGCCGAAGTAACGGAGAAGACCGTAGGTTCACACTTTAGCCGTGTAGGCAACTTTCTTTAATCCACGGTAAATCAGAGAGACAACCAAACCACAGCTCGACTGAGCGGAGGCGGCAAGAATAACCAGAAAACTGGCTGGACAACCATAACTTAACCCTGCGTTAACCTGCCAGGGCAACCATGACTTAACCCTTAGTTCCTGGGTTGAATTCTGTCCCCAATACGTGTCCACCACACATACTATATTTTTAAATAAAACCATTTATTTATTTCTGATACATTATTCATTCACAAAGAAAATTGGTGTCCTTAAAGGTTGGATTTTTCCTCATTTGTTTAATTAAGGCATAAAGACAAATTTCCAAAGGGTGATTTTTTTAAATTCTTCTTTTTAGCCAACTTTAGCATGGGGTGCCCAGCCTTTTGCATACCACTGTATTCTGTCTAATCTACAGTACATGAAACTTGGCGCATGATCTTCAGGCCAAGCTGAACGTGTCAAACAGCTTTTCTTTTTTTTTTTTCAACTTTCAAAACAGCTTGGCTGTGACTGCATGGCGCAAATCAGGAAGTGAGCCCATTTCTGAGCTACCCTTTAACATATCATAATCAAACATGGTACATACAATAGATTCGTGACATCATCCTGGGCATACCACAAAAAATGGTGACCTTTGACCTCTGTGGAACGCTGTGTTTAAACTGTTTATTTAATTTCAACACACAACAAAAATCCAGTAAATTAAAGTGTTACTGTACCAACAGTTTTCTGAACTGGCAAACGGACGTATTTGTTTAATTAATTTCAACACACAACAAAAGTTACTCCTATCCAGAAAAGCCAGAAAAATATAATGTCACCAACAGTGCTCTGAACTTGTTAAATGGCAGTGGACTCCAAATGCAACAACTTTGTATTTGTTCATTTCATTTCAACACACAACAAAAGTTAGCCATGTCCAGAAAAGCCAGTAAAATATAGTGTTACCAACAGTGCTCTGAACTGGCAAGTGTCAGTGTACTCCAAATGCAGTTTTGTACTTGCTTAGTTATTGTCAACCCACAACAAAAGCAACCTATCCGGAAAAGCAACCTCAGTTGAAAGCTATCATTTTAAAACTACGTCATGGTTGATGTCTTCATCATGACTATTTTGAACATGGATTTGCACTTTCTTTCGGCATCCAGGCCTCCACCACTCCTTGTGGTCTCCTTGAAAAAGAAGTAATACAATATGAATGTTTTGAAAAAGTTATATCAACACACTAAATTCTGTATATAGCATGGATATAACCTCACTTGCCTCTTCTACTTCCAGTATATATCTCTGACTTGGTATCTCCCATGACGCAGATACTTGAGCACAAGCCATGCGCTCATCCAATGACGATGCTTGGCGAAGAGTTCCTTCGGGCGTATAGCCAGACCACTGTTGCGACCACATTGTTTGTATAACTTCATCATACTTATTGTGCATTCTTCTGCTGAATTCGATCCCAGGCCCAGACTGTCAGACAATGAATTTCTTATATAAATCGATGGTAAGAAAGAGCTGGCTAGATACTTGAAGAGATGAGAGACCCTATGTATTGCTCCCAACATGCTCATATCAATTTCAAGGGTGTGCTTGATAATTAGTCGCCACATTTCATTAGGAAGTGCTGAAGGAGGTGGTGGAGTAACATCAGGTGATGGAGGTAGAGCAGGTGATGGACCAACAGCAGGTGGTGGAGTAACATCAGGTAATGGAGGTAGAGCAGGTGATGGACCAACAGCAGGTGGTGGAGTAACATCAGGTGATGGAGGTAGAGCGGGTGATATATCAGTAGATGACATGAGATGGCCAGATCCAGAGTTCACTTCAAGTTCATGTGTTGGACTCGATTCAATGCGTCTTCTAGATGTGATCCTGTGAGACTCTTCCTCCTGAATGCTATTAATGTATTGACTAATTGGGCCATTTAAGCTGACGTAATGATCTCCATGGCCCTCGGCTATTTGACCAACTACTAAAGTGGGGAAGTCCTCACAATATTCTCCAGATGGTGAGACAACTGAGGAAGCATCCGGACCAAGAGTAGAAACAACCAAAAACTGAACTTGGAAAATTTGAGCAGCTCGCTGGAGAGTGATGTGATCTCCATAAGTTCCCAACTCACCCATGCTATTAATGTAGTCATCCCAGTTTTGCTCAGTAACAAAGTTTAACAAATGTGTGCCATCAAGACCTAAAGGATTTGCCACCAAATCAGATACAATTTCCTGTCTAAGAGTTGTGGATGACCGAAAGATTCCCAAGCTTGCTAGTTGGTCAGCCATAGCTGCAAATTGACAATTGCCATCTGGGAGAGGATCAAAAGCTACTTCCAGTCCAGAGGAAACAAATGAATGAAGCTGATCTGAGTGACTTTTTGCAATTAGAAAAAAACTCTCTCTTCGCATTAGCTGACTGATTAAGAGTTCTTCGTTTTTTTTCTTTACTACGGGTGACGCTAGTTACATTAGCTACAGAAAACCATTTCTGCTCAGGGACAGCGGATTCTGTCATTTGATACTGGACCTTGTATTCGGAGCGTTTCAGATTTCTCTTAATGATGATCCCTTGGACAGCTGAATGCTTTTTTGTGACACGGTTGTTCTTGTGCCTTATCCTCACCAAAACCTCTTCATTCACATTGTAGACAGACACAGTTGTGGATTTTGTTGCTTGTAGGATAGTTCTCCTCACCAACTCCTCATTTGCATTGGGTGCCTTTTGCCGAATCATTGACCTTTTCTTGTTAAATGATTGTCTTTCTCTTCTGGTTGGGACAGTGCATCAGATATCAGCATGGCCCTCTCTATTCTCAGTATCATTGTTTGACTGTAGGACAATATTAGACTTTCTGCCATAATACACCTCAAAAGAGTGGGCCCGGCCAAGTGTCTTCTTTGGATCATTATTCAGAATTCTGGCATAATCTGGCAAATGGTCCACCCAGTTAACACCACGCAAATTCAACAGGTCATGCAACATCTTTTTCTTTAATGTTCGATGCATTCTCTCCACCTTTCCTCGGCTTTGTGGGTGGTAAGGGGCACTCCGAATGACCTTTACTTTCAGGGCATGGATTAATTTTTCCACTGCCCCGCGAAACTCCTTTCCTTGATCGTGTTGGACTATTTTTGGAGTACCATGCTCATTGTAAATCGCATGCAAGTGCTCAGCAATTTCACTGCTGGCCTTGTTTTTCAATGGCTTCAGCCAAACATATCTGCTGAACACATCTTGCACCGTTAGGATGTATCTGTACACTGATTTTCCACATGTTACTCGCCATTTATTCATATCCATCAAGTCAATCTGATGTCTCATTTGAACTTCCTTCGCTGTTATTGATTTGGGGGATTGGTTTATTCGTAAATTGGGCCTGTAAATGATGATAATTCCTGCATTGGTTGAGTTGTGATCGGATCCTTGCCTCACTGATTCCTTTGTATTTCTTTCTAAAGAGCATCATTAGTTTTCTTGCCCCGAAGCCTTTCGTGTTTGCTACGCCATTCTCCACCAAGTCGGGAATTGAGCCTCTTTTTGCCACTCTCTTTCCATCACATAGGACAGTCTTGCCATCATCGCCTAGAGAGAAGCGGCCCCTATTCCTCCAGAATCTTATAACAGCATTGCGTTGCACTTTTGTTCGCATTTTAACAGGGACATCAAATTTTCCTTGTAGTAACTGGGAGATGGTTTTGTAGGTTTCATCATCCATTGGCTGGTGACCATAACCACAGCACATGGCTACAAGAGCCAGTAGCAATATAATTCCAAGTTTCATTCTGTTGACAGATATGTAGGCTATTATAGTCATTAAAATTAGAATGCTGAAATCTCCTCATTTACTTATGGATGTATGACTGCAATATGCATGATTATTATTATAGTAAAAATGAAAGAATGACAAGCATGGCTAGCATGATTACTGTCCTGTTATTAGCATTAATGCAAATCCTAAAAGTATGTTTTCAAATCCTTGATATTCTGTCCTTTACAGCATTATAACTTTATAAACTATTAATGTCCAAATTTGTTGAGTTGAAAATTTGATGTAAGACAAACCTTTTAAAATGATCATAATCCAACTGAGAAAAAACATGTGTGGAAGTAGCTTTGAGGAAGAGTAGAGCATTCATGCACGTCCAACTTTGACCTGGCGGTGGCGCTAGACCTCTCGAGCTTGCGTTGCTTAAACAGTATCACCACTTGAATCCATTTATGGGTGGTCTGCTGTTAAATTATTACAATATTGGGGAATTATTACATTATCAGGACCAGGGAAATGAAGGCTAACATGATAATGTAATAACGTCCCGTTAATGTAACACATTATTACATTATAGGTAAAAAGTTTATTACATTATTGGGAAATGCACTTTATTACATTATCAGGAAGTTATTCCATTATCACGTTTTATTGCATTTTCAATGGACTCGAGAGCAGATTTTTATTACATTATTGGGGTTATTACATTATTGGGAATTTATTACATTATCAGGTTCTACAGGCATTCACCACCCCCGTCTCTTTTACTGATCCACGGTCAGCGGCGTGGGTGCGTCTGTGCGCTCTGGACTCCAGCAGAGTGTAGGGTATTTACATATCTTCTAAACATTTAGATTTACATTTGGCGACACGTTTAGATTAATATTCAACATTTAGATTTAAAATTTAACATTTACATATAGATTTAACGTTTAGATTTGACATTTATCAGTTAGATTTGGATTCAGCATTTAGATTTAACATTTAACATGAAGATATATATTCAAAATTTAGATTTAACATTTAGGTTTGAGATTTAGGTTTATATTTATAAGAAAAGTAAATATGAGACAGTTCACAAATACTGATGTAAATCTGGTAAAACGTGAATCCAAAAAAACTCACAACACTCTTTTAAATGTTGTTTGGAGCTACATGTCGTGAAATGATGCTGTTAATTCCAGCATGTGCCGCTTTACAGTCGGCGCCCCATATTGTCCTGTTCAACAGGACTCAGTAAGTCCAACTCATACTGTCTTCATGTTACTTTCTGCTATCTTGTTCGTGGATGTTTATTTAAGTTATAAATGTTTTGTCTCTTTTGTACTTATCATAGGCACCGATGGAGTTCCCCTCAATATGGAGCCTATGTAACACCGGCAGCAAAGAATGCAGCGCCTCCTAGTGGCAGTATGTAGAGGTGGATGGCATATAAAACACGCAGGAGAACATGAATGACTTTTAGCTTACAGTTAATGAACATCTTGCAGGGTAGAGGCTAGTTCCCATCGATGCAGAGAACGGCAATGGAGTAGAGAACGGTCAACTGAGCATGCGCGAAATGCCTCTACCACGCCTCCACACGCCCCGCGTAGCATCCAGGTGCTAGGATTCTAGAAGACCCGCCCCTACTCTGCGTCTGATTAGCTAATTTTTACCCTAACCCTGCCCTAACCCTAACCTACCCAAACAACAGAGGCAACGAGTACTTGCGCATGCTCAGTTGACCGTTCTCTGCATCGATGGGAACTAGCCTCTACCCATCTTGCAGCATGGAGGGCTTCCAGGGTCTTCTTCCTGTTTCCCTGTATGTCACTTCCTTTCTACGACACAACAACACTTCTGGAAAAACAATACTCAAAAGTTACACTGACATCTAGTGGTTTAAATTAAAATACAACTAAATAATACAAGCATTAGAGGACACAACAAGGCAGAACAGCGATTAAAAAAAAATCACTCAACTTTCTCATAGATGGTCACACATGCCTGAAACTTATGAGTCCTTGATATTACAAATCACCAACGCAGCATGTATTTGTTTTACATTTATCATCCCTTTATACTGTAACCATAGCAACAAACCTTCCTACTACTTTTTTTTCTGAGTTATCAGTGGTGAAGAATTCCACCTTTTCCAAACGGGTGGAAACAGAACACAGTAGATATGATTTATATGAGCTTGTGGTGGTGGTAACATGGACAGCTGTTGAGATGAGGGTGATGATGATGGTGATCACAATGATGGGATGTTTAAGAACTGTAGGGCTGTGATCTCTAACCCTAACACAGTACGAAATAACCAAACAACCACTTGACTTTGCAATGCGGTAGACTGCTGTAACACAATGTTAGCTTTGGCTGAACACTAGTGTTTATTTTTTCTACACTGAAGGAGGATTGTGGATTTGTCCTTCATTAATTACACCGAATTGACACGTTGGAGCTGTGTCCAGTTTAAAGAAACAGATGGGTGACTTTGAAAATGAAACCTACCTATGTACTACATGACAGGTGAATATAAACTAGAGATATACTTAAAAAAAATCAGAACTATTCCTTTAAATCTCTCCAATGGCCTTTGACTCAAGGTCAGCCAGTGACAGACTGGGATCAGAACAACGGTCCAGGCATTGCGGCATATACTGGCTGGATGGCCCTATTTCCAAACCCAGTGCCAACCTCAAATACACCTTTAGCCAAGTAATACTGGGCCTATTATTAGGATAACCCTGGTTCACAGCAAAACTCAGACAGCTTTGTCAGGCCAAGAGGAAGCCTACAGGATTAAAGACAGGAACCTGTACAACCAAGCAAAAAATACACCCACAAAGGAGATCAGAGTAGCAAAAAGACACTACTCTGAAAAGCTGAAAAACAGGGTTTCTGCTAATGACCCAGCATCAATCTGGAGAGGTTTGAAATTCAGAATACAGCATACTTTATTCATCCCTGAGGGGAAAGACATTATCAACTACAGGAGACGATCCCCCCACACTGCAGGGAACCATCACCTGGCTGACGATCTAAATGGGTTTTAGTGCAGGTCTGATAAACGCACTTTCACACTCCTTACCCTCTCCGACCACAACGCACAACCAACTGCACCTCTGCCAGCCACTCTCCCCTCCCCACTGACCCCCCCACCCACCCTCAGGATCGGTCTTGAGGACATGCACTAGCTCTTCCAGAGACAGAAGACCAGGAAGGCACCGGGCCCGGATGGTGTGTCACTCTCCTGTCTGAATGTCTGTGCTGACCAGCTGGCCCCCATTTTCACACTGATCTTCAACAGATCACTGGAGCTGTGTGAAGGCCTCTCCTGCTTCAAGAGCTCCACTATCATCCCAGTCCCCAAGAAACAGGATTAAATGACTACAGGCCTGTTGCCCTAACGTCTGTTGGCCCACCTGAAGGAAATCACAGGCCCCATGCTCGACCCCCTGCAGTTTGCCTACTGAGCAAACAGGTCAGTGGAGGATGCAGTCAACATGGGATTGCACTACATCTTCCAACACCTCGACTCCCCAGGGACACCCGTAAGGGTCCTGTTTGTGGACTTCAGTTCAGCACTCAACACCATCGTCACAGATATCCTCCAATCAAAAGTCACCGAGCTCACTGGACCAGCCCCCATCTACCAGTGGATTAAAAACTTCCTGACAGACAGGAGGCAGCGGGTGAGGCTGGAGAAAATCACATCCAGCACCCAGACAATGAGCTCTAGCACCAACCAAGGATGTGAGATGTGTGCTCTCCCCTCTACACAAATGACTGCACCTCAGAAGACCTGTCTGTTAAACTCTTGAAGTTTGCAGATGACACAACCATCGTTGACCTTATCCGGGATGGTGACAAGTCTGCATATAGACGGGAGGTTGAACAGCTGGCCCCCTGATGCAGCCATACCAACTTGGAGTTGAACCCGCTCAAACTGTGGAGATGACAATGGAATTCAGGAGGAGCCGGAGGCCCCCCCCCCACCATATTCAACAGCACGGTGTCTACTGTAAAAACCTAGAGATTTCTGGGTTCCACAATCTCCCAGGACCTAAGGTGGGCATCCAGTATAGACACAATCATCAAAAAGGCCCAGCAGAGGATGTACTTTCCCCGCCAGCTCAAGAAGTTCAACCTCCCTCAGGAACTGCTGATTCGGTTCTACACTGCAATAATCCAGTCTTTCCTCTGCACATCCATCACTGTCTGATTTGGATCGGCCACCCAACAGGACAGGGACAGACTACAACGGACAGTTAAGTCTGCAACAAACAAAAAATCACTGGTGCCAACCTGCCCTCCTTTAAGGACTTACATATCTCCAGAGTCAGGAAACGGGCAGGCAACATCACTGCAGACCCATCACACCCTGGTCACGACCTGTTCCAACTCCTCCCCTCTGGTAGGCGCAACAGAGCACTGTATGCCAAAACAACCAGGTACAAAAACAGTTTCTTTCCGTGGGCTGTCATTCAAGAGAACACTTCACACTCAAATAAATCCAACCATGTTATACATACTGTACTGTACATTGTACGTATACTGGTACACTCTGTCATGTCCATCTACCTCAGGCATATATGTAGGTAACCTGTTAACATTTATTCCAGCATCTTCGATATATTCTCTGCACCACTGCATTTTATCGCCTCTTATTTCATGGGGTCATCAGAACAACTTCAGGTCACTTGGAGTAACTGTCAGTCAATACCATGAACTTGTGTTTGGCCTTGTCTGCAAAACCCACATGCAATCCTTCAGATCCTCCTCTCTACCATTGAGGGGCTGGGTGTCACATGCTCTGCACTCTCAATGTTTGCATCCTACCTGACGGGTCGCTCCTACCAGGTAACATGGAGGGGATCTGTGTCGGAGCCTCGCTGATAGGCGTTCCACAGGGTTCGGTTCTGGGTCCTCTCTTTTTCTCCCGGTACACGACATCCCTGGTTTCTGTTATTTGCTCGCATGACTTCTCTTACCATTGTTATGCCGATGACACCCAGCTGATCTTGTCCTTTCCTCCCACTGACACACAAGTAGAGACACGCATTGCTGCGTGCTTGACTGACATCTCGGAGTGGATGGCGACACACCACCTGAAGCTCAATCTGGACAAGACAGAGCTGATGTTCCTCACGAGGAAAGGTTGCCCGCACCAAGACCTGGCCATCACCATTGAAAACACCGTGGTGATGCCAACTTCGACTGTGAGGAATCTGGGTGTGATCGTGGACGACCACTGTCGTTTGCTGCAAACGTTGCATCGCTTGCTCACTCCTGCAGATTTCTCCTCTATAACTTCAGGGGAATTTGCCCATTCCTCACCGACGAGATGGCACAGGTGCTCATCCAGGCTCTGGTCATCTCCCGGCTGGACTACGGCAACTCCCTCCTTGCTGGCGCCCCGGCATCGGCCATCAGACCTCTGGAGCTTGTTCAGATAGCTGCAGCTCGTCTGGTGTTCAACCGCCCTAAGTTCTCCCACACAACTCCCCTCGCATGTCCCTACACTGGCTCCCAGTAGCTACTTGCGTCCAGTTTAAGACTCTGGTGCTAGCCTACAGGGCAGTGAAAGGAACAGATCCTTCTTATCGCCAGGCCATGGTCAAGCCCTACACCGCCGCCCGACCACTTCGCTCTGCTGCCTCAAGACGCCTGGTAGTCCCGTCGCTCAGAGGCCTCTGCTGCCGATCGACCCGGTCACGGCTCTTTTCTGTCCTGGCCCCACAGTGGTGAAATGAACTCCCCACTGATGTCAGGACAGCGGAATCGCTGGCAATCTTTCGGCGCAGGTTGAAATCTCACCTCTTCAAGAACTACTACCCTGTTACTTGTTCTTAGCACTTATTGTATTCACTCATTTAAAAAACAAAAAAATCTCTTCCTTGCGCTTTTACTTTAGCACTGGTTTTGCTCTTACATGCTTGTTTAGATGCACTTATGACCTCTGATGACTAGTAGTTCTCCTGATTTCCTACGTTAAATGCACTTACTGTAAGTCACTTTGGATAAAAGTGTCGGCTAAATGACTGTAATGTCATGTAATGTTTACTTCTGCCTTAGACAGCGTGCGCGAGGCATATGCGATGGGCTTCTCACTATCATCAGGGAACTTATGTGATATTACTGCCCCCATACCATATAGGGAAGGCATCGCATGCCAATATTACAGGGAGCTGAGAGTCAAAATGCACTACCACTGGTGCAGATGGCAGTAGTGTCTTACATTTCTCAAAAGCCTGCGGACACTTATCAGTCCAGGCCCACTCCTTGTCTGTTTGCAAGAGCCCCGTCATTGGCTTAATCTGATCAGACAGCAGGGGCATAAATTTGCCATAGTAATTTAACAAAGGCAAAAATGCCCTCAGCTCAACGGTGGTTTAGGTGCCGGTGTCCTTTCAAAAGCCTGATTTCTCTTTGATGGGGTGTAACCCCTCAGCATTAACGCTGTGTCCCAAGTAGCATGTGCTGTCCTGGAAAAATAATGCATACTTTGCTTTCCTTTAATCCACACTGCTTTAAACTCGGTAATACTTGTTCCAAATGTCTTAAATGACTGTCTGTGTCTTTTCCTTTGACAAAAATGTCATTTAAAAACATACCACACTGTCCAGCACTTGATCCCTGGTGCGCTGAAACAATGCAGGCACACCAGCTACACCGTACGGCAAACGAATGTACCTATACAACCTTTTTGGTGCGTTTATTGTCCAATAGCATTGTTTGCTTTCCTCCGCCAGCTCAAGCTGCTGATAAGCCTGTGTCAAGTCCAGTTTTGCGAAATGTTTGCCCTCTGAAAGTTGTGAAAACAGGTCATGTGATTTGAGATGGGGGTACTGGTCTACATCCAAATAAGGATTAACCATTTCTTTGCAATCACCACATATACACACTGTATTCAATATGGGCACTGCCACTCACTGTATGGTACAGGATCAGACTATATAATTTCAACCCGGTCTTGACACAATCAGCTGTGTGCATAACTGTAGTCCACTGACTTCCGGTTTCTACTGCAGCAGTCATACCAGTTTCCTGTGTGTTGGCGCATGCTATTGACAATACCATATTTTTCGTGATGCCTGCGAGATTTACCATGGATAAATGTCAACGACATGCACAGAACTGTCGACAAACTACACATCATACAACATCGTACTACAGTTCGTACAACTTGAAACTTTGCACCCATTTGCTGATAGGTGCAGGTGAAAGTTTGTCGGCAATTCTCACCGGGTTTAGCAGGAGCAACCACATTCTTTAGCAAGATAAACGTTTTAGCTCCAACCACTGACAGCATCTGTATTATTCAAGATGAAAAATTGCTGCAGCCTCTCTTCATAAGCTTCAAAACTTTTCAAAATGTGTCAAGCAAGACCCATCTCTGAGCGGTATAGCGCCATTACTTTTAGGGCCCACTAGCTAGCCTGCAACGTGAGTCACTTTTACAGGTATCCAACGAGGAACTTAATAATCCCATCCACTTTGTATTGTCTTCATCTTTTGATAGTTATGAAACCGACGACGGCGTACTGCTCTTGTCTGCTTTATTCTGAAGACAAGTTTGTTACATAGTGGGGCAGATTACTGCAGCTTCTCTTTGCTGTTGGCCAACAACCGAACATGGCATCACATGTACAACACCCTTATATAAGTACTAACAACAGCCAACAAGGACATTTGACCCGCTTTGACCTTCAGCTAAATGGCCAGCCTCTGGCCAGTCTCTTATCATAAACAGAAACTGAAGGGTCCGCGGTGGTGTAGCGGTCTAAGCATCGGCTTTGTGTCGATGCAGTTGCCCACTGGGGACCGGGGTTCGCGCCCCGGTCTCGTCAGATCCGACTATGGCCGGACTCGATGAAGCAGCAATAATTGGCAACGCTGTCTTCGGGAGGGGGGCGGAGTCAGCTTGTGTTTGTTATATGAATGCGTCTCTGGGTGTGTCGGAAAAAGCAGTGGTTCGGCCTGGATTCACCTTGTCACGAAAGTGGGGAGGCGTCTCCTTCCAGACTGCCGGCCGGAGAGATGCAGTCGGCGAACGCATGCAGTACGAGGGTGGCTGTTTGAACTAAAATAGGGATCGATTGGCCACTAGACTGGGGGAAAAATAGGGAAAAATCAGAAATAAAATTAAAGAAAAGAATTTTAAAAAAATAAATAAAATAAACAGAAACTGAGGTCATTATCTGTTAAATGTGTCATGTTTGACTCTGCAGGGAGAAGGTTTTGATAACATACTGACCTACAACCCATGCTTAATTTCCATTTATAACTCCTAGTACAGTTTGTAACTTGAATTAACTTGTAATTTGAATCCTCTACGGCTGTTACTGGTGACCACTATTACCATCGTGCCCTTCTACGACCCACACTTGACATGAGAAGCACTCTTGGCCTTAATATAACTCCTATTCGGTGCTGTAAGGTGCCATTTGGTGATCTGTTAATGGCCGAATTTCTTGTAAACTGCTTCGGATTAAAGTGTCTCCTGAATGAGTATATGCAAATAAAACGCCCCCTATGAAAACCTTCTAACAATGCCACACAAAACTAGACTGATCATCTGTTTTCTATATGGGACATTTCCCTGTTCGGACGAGGCTGTTCTCCACCAAAAAAACAACCCCGTAGGTCGTTTGTACAAGCTATAGTTATGTTTTAAAGTTAAGCGACCTCTAGCGGTCGTGTAAATAATGACAGTCTGGTATCTTGTGTGCTTCGTCATCGTATGACCTTTGACCTTCGTTACCCATCAAAATGCGACGAGCCGAGCGATGGGGGAGAGCAAGAACCATTTATACTTTTGCAAACTGTTGGTTTCTTCACAAATCTTCCCAAGGTACTGTAGTGATATAACGCCATGTATATCCACTGGAACTACACTAGGTGTTATGTACTACCCGGACTGTTGTTATGGTTACACCACTACCATGTATATCCACTGGAACTACACTAGATGTTATGTACTACCCGGACTGTTATTATGGTTACACCACTACCATTAATGGTTATTATGTCTGCCTACTGAGCCACGATTAAACCTGAGTTCTATAACCCAGTGTAGTCATTGATCCTCGACCAATACTACCCCAAGTATTACTTCAGGTACTATGTTTGCTTACTTTTACACCTTCACTCTGCACGAGCAACAACAAAGTCCCAATGTCATCAGTCGAGTACGTCACAATCAGCAGCGCTGCAGGGTAGGAACAAACGACCTGCATGGTCGTATGGGTCAGAGGACTTGTTGGTTTGGACTGTTGGAAACCTCATGTAAAGGCGTGAGGTTAAAGTTTATTGAACAAAGAAGCTTCGTGCAGCCACGTTTCTCTTATAAACTGGCAGGCTCGGATTTGTTAAATCACAGACTGCTCGACACCACCCGACTTTCAAAACGTGGGAAAAACCTTACTGACTGTTTTCAAAGGGAGACTTGAAACCAAACGAACGCTTCAATTTTGTGGCTAAAGCCTTGAAGGCCTTGTTGACAACAGCCAAACATACTGAGCAGTGGCTCCGTCGCTGCCGGTGCTCGTAGTGAGTCAGTATACTTAAGAACTGACTCTGGAGGTACCAGAGCCTGAGGTCTTTTAGCCAGGCCTACATTAACGAGTACAGCTGAGTTTACGGCACATGCCTGAAAGCACACGATGAGACAGATTATTATTATTATTTTCATTATTTGGCAGCTTGGAGATGTAGACGATCCCTTAATAAATGGGTAATAAAATGTGCGTGTAATGGAGATAAATGATTGTACCTTATGTCTCGTCTTGTTTAGTGGTTTACACCGTTCATGCTAAAATTACTCCTGCTCAACTCTCCTGCTCAACCCCCCCCCACCCCCGCCCCACTCAAACAGACAAGGAGAAGGAGTGATTTTATATTTTTCTAAAAATGAAATCAAAGAAGAGAGAGAAGAGAGAGCTGATGAAGGTCAGGCTGGTATTTGCATATCAGATCCTACTGAATGGCCGCCAGCTGATAAAGGTTTATGGGGTTATCGCTCTTTTACTAAGCAAAGCCAAAATACTGGCAGGTTCCCAAAGTCTGATCAGAAGTACAGAACAACAAACAGGAGTCCAGAAGCACAAACATTGCCTTTGCCTCTGTCACAATAAAAGTTTAATCCAGCTCTGGACGTCATTGAACTGTTATCCAGAGCTGTGGTCGCAGAACTGCAATTTGGGTAAGTGGCAAAAATGAAAACAACATATCTGAGGAAAATGTCCAAATCTGTTGCAGCATGGTATTTTGCAGACACTTACCCCACCAGGCCCCCGAAGATCTCTGTGACGTAGGAGTAGTCTCCTCCAGAGCGGGGAATGGTGACGCCCAGCTCAGCGTAGCACATGGAGCCTAGAGCGCAGATCCCTCCACCCAAAACCCACACGATGAGGGACAGACCCACCGAGCCGGCATGTTCCAGAACGCCCTTAGGAGAGATGAAGATCCCAGAGCCGATGATGTTCCCTGCAGGAAGGGTGGGTTGAAATTAGGATCGTAAAACATCACAGAACAGCAGATGTGACCTGTCCAATCTGAACCAGATTAGACAGTCTTTAGGAAACTGTTTTTCCATCCATCCATTATCCGAACCGCTTATCTGGCTCTCAGGGATCCTGGAGCCTATCCCAGCAGTCACTGGGCACAGGGCCCACACACACACCCAGGGACAATTTAGTATGGCTGATTCACCTGACCTACATGTCTTTGGACTGTGGGAGGAAACCGAAGCACCTGGAGGAAACCCACGCAGACACGGGGAGAACATGATGCAAACTCCACACAGAGATTGACCCACGACAACCCCAAGGTTGGACTATCCTGGGGCTCGAACCCAGAACCTTCTTGATGTGAGGCGACCGCGCTAACCACCGTGCCGCCCGAAACTGTTTTAAATCCCCAGTAATTTTTAACGTTCTTGTGTTTTTTAGGAGACTCTCTGTGATTATGGCCAAACCAACATAGTTGAAGTCGAAATCCCATTTTTGGTGGGCATAGTACTTGAAACGGCGACGGAACTCGTCAAAAAAGAAACGCTGGCGAACATATCCCCGAACACCATATGGGGCAGAATCATTTGCAAATGTGTGTTGAGAGTTGTGTGGCTGTATCTCAATCCACGTGTGCATAATCAGAGTTTTAAATATGTAAAAGAATCTCTAAATGTGTACTGAGATTTGTGAATATGTACAAGGAATCTGCAAATGTGTATTCAGAATGCGTGTGGCTGAAAAGTCCAAGTATTTGGCTCCAAGAGCTGGAAATACAATGAGTTACAATCGGGCAGGGCTCTCAATTCGCTGTCCTTTTTTTGGGGGGGGGTTCCCCCCTTTTTCTCCCCAGTTGTAGCCGGCCAATTACCCCTCTGCCGATCCGGGGAGGGCTGCAGACTACCACATACCTCCTCTGATACATGTGGAGTCACCAGCCGCTTCTTTTCACCTGACAGGGAGGAGTTTCACCAGGGGGCGTAGCGCGTGGGAGGATCACGCTATACCCCCCAGTTCCTCCTCCTCCACGAACAGGCGCCCCGACTGACCAGAGGGGGCGCTAGTGCAGCGAACAGGACACGTCCGGCTTCCCACCCGCAGACACGGCCAACTGTGTCTGTAGGGACGCCTGACCAAGCCCGAGGTAACAGGGGGATTCGAACCGGCGATCCCCGTGTTGGTAGGCAACGGAAAAGATGGCTACGCTACCCGGACGCGTAATTAGCTGCCTTTTCACGCGTGATTTATGGCACACTTCTACCGTGGCAGAAGCTTAACGTTGCTTAATGTACCGAAACTTCGATCAGAGACGACCACATTTCTCTCACACATCTCTTGTCATAAATTCTTTCACAAGTCAGGAAATCAAAACGGAAATTCTTGTCAGTATACTCAATACAGACTCTTTGTCCTTTGCTATGTCACTCCACGCCTCTGGAGGGCGCATAGTGATTATGAGGCAGAAAGGCACGGTTGACCGAGGCACCGATCAACCGTGACACACCCAACTATGTGATTTGTGGGCCAGCTGCAGACGGGAAGGTCTGCAACCTCTCACCAACTGGTACACCAGTCTCGTTGTTCGACTCTTTGAAAAGTGCCTTTTTTGCCCAAGAAGTTCTGGTTAATTTTGAATATACCGCTACCTTCATTCTCTCCGTTTTGGCGGTCCTTTCACGCCAAGTTGGCTCCCCCCCCCTCCCTCCCATTTCTTCAACAACATACCAGCTTTGCAATACCTTCAAAGTGAAATATCAAAATACAGAAGTTTGCGTGTTGTCTATTTTATACCCCCCCCAGAAAAAACAAAAAGATACTGTACAAGAACAGAACTAAAATGAAAAGTAAAATGAAAAAAAATAAACATACATAGACAAATGGCAAAATAGATCAAAATGTAAATACAAATAAACATACAAAAAAATAGATGTATATATTAGTCACGGTGAACTGTAGCTAATCTACATTGTAATTTGACTGAATAAGAATCACTTATGGCGGCTTGGTCGGGCGTCCCTACAGACGCAGTTGGCCGTCTGCGGGTGGGAAGCCGGATATGGGTATGTGTCCTGGTCGGTCGGGGCGCCTGTTCGGAGGGAGGAGGGGGAACTGGGGGGAATAGCGTGATCCTCCCACGCGCTACGTCCCCCTGGCGAGACTCCTCACTGTCAGGTGAAAAGAAGCGGCTGGCGACTCCACATGTATCGGAGGAGGCATGTGGTAGTCTGCAGCCCTCCCCGGATCAGCAGAGGGGGTGGAGCAGCGACAGGGATGGCTCGGAAGAGTTGGGTAATTGGCCGGGTACAAAAAAAAAACAGTTGTGGAAGAGTACACAGTTTGAGCGTTTTCATATATGTCAGAAATTGTGGTCATATCTTACAAAATTTACTTGTAGAGCCACCCAACGTAAACTTTATTTTCTCCATGTGTAAAAACCTCATAAGTTCTCCAGCCCACTGGACATGTGCGGGAGAGGCCTCCAGCTTCCACTTCATAAGTATAAGGCGTCTAGCAAGTAAGGAAGTAAAAGCAATTGCATTCTAGCAATGTCTGGGAAGGAGCGTGTCCTCTGGTACTACTCCAAAGATTGCAGTCAAAGCGGAAGGGGTCAATTTAACTCAGAGAACCTCCGAAAATGTATCAAATATAGATGACCAATAAGTATGAAGATTTGGACAAGTCCAAAAAGTATGAATGAGGTATCACGTTACTGTCTTGCATCTGTTGCATAAGGGATTTGCACCTGGATAAATCTTAGCCAATTTTTCCATGGATAGATGAAGACGGTTTACGACCTTCAATTGTAGGAGCCCATGCCTAGCACACATTGAGGAAGAATGTACTTTTAAGAATGGACTGCCAATTGTGATCTCTTATTTCAGATCATCTTCCCATTGGGATCTAATAATGGAAAGAGAGGGGGAAAGCGTTATATATCACTTTCATTACTCCTCTGTTATACATTTTTGTGTCGAGAATTCTATCAGGTTGTTTCAGCTTGTAAATTGAGAAACTGGGGATATCCGCTATGTGTGAAAATTTTGAATTTGTAAATAACGGAAGAAATGGGTCTGTGGGGTTTTACATTTTTTTGGGGTGGATCTCCCCTTTTTTTCTCCCCAATTGTATCCGGCAAATTACCCCACTCTTCCGAGCCATCCCGATCTCTGCTCCACCTGCTCTGCCGATCCGGGAGTGTTGCAGACTACCACATGCCTCCTCCAATACATGTGGAGTCGCCAGCTGCTTCTTTTCACCTGACAGTGAGGAGTTTTGCCAGGGGGACGTAGCACGTGGGAGGATCATGCTATTCCCCCCAGTCCCCCCCCCCCGAACAGGCACCCCGACCGACCAGAGGAAGCACTAGTGCAGCGACCAGGGCACATACCTCCATAGAGCATAGTGAAGAGCGTTTATAGGAACAGAAATGTAGAGTAAAAGATCATCGGCATATAGCGACACTTTATGTACTTATCTTGCCTGTTGGATTCCCCTGACCTTATTTTCAGTTCTTAGCCAAATTGCTAATGGTTCATTAGATATCACAAACAGGAGAGGAGAGAGGGGACATCCCTATCTGGTTCCAGGGTGGAGTAGGAAATAGGGGGAGTGCGAATTATTTGTTCTAACACGAGCCATGGGTGAACCGTATAGGTGTTTTATCCACAAAATAAATGTTGGACCAAAACCGAATTTGTCACGGTCAAATGTTTTTTCAGCATCAAGCAATAAAGCGATCTCATGCAGTGGAGTTGATGGAGTATATATAATATTAAAAGCCTGCGTAAATTAAAGAAGCCATGCCTACCCTTTACGAATCCCGTTTGATCTGAAGAAATCAAAATTGGCATTTTTTGACCAGTGAAAACTGAGCTTTCCAAAGATGATAAATTTGAAGTTTGACGAACTTTGGCATTCTCCTGTTGTAGTGTGGACAGTGAAAATGGAGCACTAACATATGATTATCATGTGATCTGCGGTAAAAAGCTCCCAGCATGAGTTGAATGCATATGCTCAACAGAAGAGACTTAACTATTTTTTATTGTTTTGGCATTTTAATGTGGATGGCGAACTTCTTGAAAAATAATAAAATGTTAGTGTGGGAGGAAAACTTTGTGCCTATGTTCATGCAGAAAACGAGCATGTTCGTGTTTGATTTCTTTGGAAAAAGATAATAGATAAGATAAGATGTACTTCATTAATCACCGTGGAGAAATTCATCCTCTGCATTTAACCTATCCCAACACACATACTGGGAGCAGTGGGCGCTGGGACCAGCTCCAGTTCTTCTTGCCATGCCACAGACAGGCGTATCAACCCAATATGCATGTGTTCTTGATGATGGGAGGAAACCGGAGCACCCGGAGAAAACCCACACAGACATAGGGAGAACATGCAAACTCCACACAGAAAGGACCTGAGACGGCCTGGGGTTCGAACTCAGGACCTTCTCGCTGTGAGTTAACAGCGCTAACCACTGGGCCACCGTCCTGCCCAACTCTACATAGCTGTCCAATTTCTTTGGACTACTATCTCCAGACATTTATCCTCAGATCCAAGGAGACTAGCCTGGGAACCAGACGAATCTGCTAGCTCATGTTTTACATTTGTGCTGTCATATACATCTGGCCACCCTCTCGTTCAGACAGGTTTCCAGCCGACCTGGCCCAGGTCGGGCCAATCACAGCTAATACGGGGGTGGGTTTGATAGGACGACATACAGCCTTTTTTTTTCACCTGTATTCCGGGAACTCTGCCTCTGATTGGCTATTACTCGTTACCTCTGATGGTTAGGTTGGGGTGGGGTTAGGGTTAGCCAATCAGAGGCAGAGTAGGGGCGGGTCTTCCCGGAATACGGATGGGAAAAATAAATAATGCTGACGTACCGTTGGCAACCGCTAATGTGGAACGGTCTCTTGAATCTGCTGTCACGACGGTCTTAAACGAACTTAGCGGTATATTTTCTCTAAAATGATAATAACCAACTGCACTTAAAGCTTTATTTTTTCAATAAGAAAGATGCGTTCGTCGTACTTCCAACAGGATTTGGTAAAAGCTTAAGCGCATCGTCACACGTTTCGTTGCTCTGATTGGTTGTAGGTTTATCCAATAGACCCTGTTATGACCTACGTCACGCATAGTATGCGCGCGCATTTGGGCAGCAAAAGAGGCAACTTCTCCATCTCCAATCAACGCAGAGTGCAAGTGGATTTTTGATAAATTTACATTTTTTTTTACATTTATTACTGATGTTTCCCTTTTTCTCCCAATTTAGTGGCCAATCGCTCCCTATTTTAATTCAAACACCCACCCTCGTACTGCACGCGTTCGCCAACCGCATCTCTCCGGCCGGCAGTCTCGAAGGAGACGCCTCCCCACTTCCGTGACAAGGCGACTCCAGGCCGAACCACTGCTTTTTCCCCACACACACAGAGACGTATTCATGTGACGAACACAAGCCGACTCCGCCCCCTCACGAAGACAGCGCTGCCAATTATTGCTGCTTCATCGAGTCCGGCTATAGTCGGATCTGACGAGACCGGGGCGCGAACCCCCGCCCCCAGTGGGCAACTGCATCGACACAAAGCCGATGCTTAGACCGCTACACCACCGCGGACCCGCTACATTTTGAAAATGTCATCTTGTTGTGTTGTGGGTTGCCAGAACAGGTCTAGCAAAACTAAAGGTATTAATTTCTATCGCATTCCATCGGGGAAAAGACCGCTCAATGCAAACAGGCGAAGACTGTGGCTACAAGCAATAAAACGAGTGGACTGGACCCAAGACATCATTAAAAGTGCACGCGTATATGGCGCCCATTTTTTTATCGGGTGTAGTATTTGCCCTGTGGCACAATTACAAACGGGCATAATAAGCCACGCCTTGTAGGGGTAGTAATAGTACTTATTTACCTTGAAAGATTAGGTTAATGAAGGGATCTGGGTCCCCATTCCCAATGCAGTTAGTCTCAGTACCTACGTGGGTAAGTATGTGGATGCCTGTCCTGCTGAACAGAGTGGTTAGTGCGTTAGACCCCATAAGATATCGTGGGGTGGGCTTCACGCTAAGGTATCTGACACGGCGGCCCCTGACGTGTAGAGTCTATGCTGTGCTATGGATCCAACTCAGCATAACCCTCCCTCCCCAGAACCAACAGGACAGTTGAGACGCTCCTACTCCAAGGTAAGTACACAACTCCAAAATACTTATAAACCCTCGGCTAAGTATTGTAATAAGCCCTAAACTCCTAACACAGTAAAGATGAATCAATAGGCAACAACAGTTAAGTATTAATTGAATGTAATACTATAGCATGATAACACTGGTCAACACAATTTTTCTTGCATGGGGTTTTTCAACGGATTCTAGCTAACGTTTGGGTGCTGGATCCAAATCTGGCATTAGTGTTTGCCCATCACATCAGGTTTTTGAACTATGAAAAATCATTATTTTTGAGAAAACAGCAATTTTACACTCGAAGTTAAAATAAAAAAACACCGTTGCATTAGAAAATCGATAGATGCAAAAATGATTACAATGAATAAATAAACATTCAGCCTAGCATGAAATTACTTAGGGAATGAATAGGGGTCATTTTTATCCCCACCAAGATTGCCAGACTAGATGGTCAACTTTTGTAAAATCCTGAATAAGGAGCATACAGAGAGCACAAAGACTTGATGTGAAAGAGCAAATCTGAGCTCAGATTTGGATTCAGCAGCCCAAAACTAGCCAAAAACAGTTTCCAAAGTCCATGCAAGAAAAAAAACTATATTTTTGTAGACCAGTGTAACAGCAAAAAAATAAAATGCAAAAAAAAACAAAGAGTTTGACTTTCTTTGTATACACAGTGTCTCTTGGTATACACAATATCAACACGACCTCAAATGAGAAACTCAATCTAAATGTTGAGTATCAAAACCAACGAATGTTCAAGCATAAACAGTTCAGTTGGGTTTTGTTTTTTTTAACACAGTCTAGTAATGAGTAATAACCAGTGGTGGATCTAGAGATTTTTTCCTGGGGTGGCAAGACTGTGTCCCAGAGGTGGCAGCTGCCACCCCTTGCCACCCTGTAGATCCGCCCCTGGTAATAACTAAACTGACACAAGTACCAGTCTGATGGATCCTGGGCACACGAGATGAGCCGCTGGAGAGACGCCTGTACGGCAGGGCGAACCACGTGACGTGCGTGTAGTCTACGTGACTCACTGTAGACGTTACATGGCGCCAACCAACAGCAATGCAATGCGTTCAGTGTTCACACTGCTCTTTAAGTAACTTTCACTCAGGCAGCAAATCTCCCGCCACAAAACCAAAAAACACGACTGTCCTCCGAGTCCTCTTCTCAGCATCCAACAGTTCATCCGAGCTAGCTTCACTGACACATAGACTAACGTTGGTACTGTAAACTACTACTAAGACACGTTAGCCCCTAGCTAACGGGTCTGACCCTTTAGCCGAGCGGTTAGTGATGTCGCCTTGTGGTGCAGTACACCCCGTATCGAATCCCGCACCGGGCAAGAAAATAACCGGTTACATTGGTGGCAGCGGTGGGATCCGGAAGTGTGCAGATCCTCAGAAGTTTCTTCGGAGCGCGGGAATAACAAAGCGCGAGGGCGCGCTTCCGGGGAGGGTGACGACTGTAAACTACTAATAAGACACGTTAGTCCCTAGCTAACGGGTCTGAACCCTTTAGCCGAGCGGTTAGTGATGTCGCCTCGTGGTGTGGTGCACCTGGTATCGAATCCCGCACCGGGCAAGAAAATACCCGGTTACAGTACTATAGGCTAATCCGGTACGGTAGTAAGCTAGTGCTGGAGAGGGTCCAATCACTAAACACTAATGTCTACTAACGCCTGTCTAGAACCCTCTTCGTGCCTCATGCACACTACAACAATGGCAGATGTTCCTCTGAAACTCACGGCACCGACGAAGCACCGACCTCCCCGTCCTCAGTCCAGGACCATGTCAAACACTCCACTGCTAGTCGGGGGGATTCATGCTAGCTGGTGGTCACTCGCAGCCTCCAAGCAGGACACCTTCTCCGACGCACCCCAGGAAACACGGATTCGTCCCAAAGGATTCTGGTAGACGGTAACACGTCCACTCCACGTACAGTACGTGACTGTCTCTCTCTAGATTTCGAATTATTTTCTTTGTTCAGCGACCCACACACAGCCGCAAAGCTCTCGCACACCGCCTCTTCTCTTCTTTCCCCCCCCCCCTCCCCCGGTGTGTTAGAGAGCCTCATTCTGATTGGCTACAATGGAGGGGGGCGTGCCTGATACTAACCCAATCATATACGACTATACTCAGAATCGCTGCATACCCTCCATTAATACAACGATAAACGCACGTCCCGGCTCAGCACTGGCGGTTTAGTCGCTCCACCGTCTTGGATCACATACCCGACTGCTCCCATCTCGCGGGACCTGCCGACGTCACTATTCTATGGCAAAGCTGCAGGGTGCAAAGGTCATGCTGAGTGGCGTATCAGAACGTTGCATCGGGTACGTTAATGCTGGTTTCGTTCACTTAAAACGGCGCCGCTTAAACTGGACGTTGGGCATTTTTTTGTTGCCAAAATGCGCGCGCATATAAAATCACGTGATCGCTGTTTCCCGACCGTGAAAGGGTCCATTACTGCCAGAGGCGCCCGGTGAGGACGCCCCTCGCGACTCACACATGAACTGAGGTGAGCCAGACTCGCCGCGGCGTCATCCGGCTCCCAGACTACAGGGAGGACCCACAACACCTCAGACGTCCGAGCCATGGCAGCCTGACGAGACGAGAGAGGGAACAAATATTCCGCTTTCCAGAACGAGTGTAGCGCTGGAGGGGGAGGAAAAGTCGTTTTTTCCTTCTCCGTCATTTGCCCTCGTGTCATGGCGGGGGGGGGGGGGCATCAAATTAACCAAAAACAGTAGAGGAGAGTTTGACTGATTTATGCCGACGAAGTTTTCACTTAATAACTGTGTGTGTGTGGTGTGTGTGTGTGCGTGTGTGTGTGTCTGTGTTTGGTGTGTGTGTGTGTGTGTGTGTGTGTGCGCGCGCGTGCATGTGTGTGGTGTGCGTGTGCATGTGCATGTGTGTGGTGTGTGTGTGTGCATGTGTGTGTGTGCGTGTGCATATGTGTGTGTGTGTGTGTGTGTGTGCGTGTGCATATGTGTGTGTGTGTGTGTGTGTGTGTGTGCGTGTGTGTGGTGTGGTGTGTGTGTGTGTTTTGGGAAGTGTTTGTGTTGGGGCTGTGTGGAAGCTGGTAGAGGGGTTACATCAGAGCATGCTGCCAGTGTGGAGCAGGGCTCACATATGTGGTGTTCTCTGCAGGCCCGCTGACCTGCTGGCTCTCCGCGGGCTTTTCCACAGAGAGGCGCAGCAGCAGGACCCAGCAGGACTCAGCAGGGCTCGGCAGGTCCAGCCCAGCGTCTTCAGAAACACGGAGGAATCGAATAACACCGGCTACGTGCTCATGAGTATGTGTAGTATAACTTCTATACACAACGTGTACACTGTCTGGGAAGGTTTGTTTATTTTATTGGGTAACAGATTTCTGATAGAGAGCAGGGACTGGGACGGTTCCTCTTCCCAGAATGCAAAGAATCTTTGGCCCAAACACGGCCCACATCTGCAGGTATCTCACGGCCCACATTTGGCCTTGAATGACGGCGTTTGACTCAGGGTGACTGTGGCTGCCTCGACTCACCCACACGTGGGCCACATCTGGACCACATAGTATGTGCCGTAAACCCAAGTCAAGCCCGGTTCATGACATTTGGGCCACATCTGACCCACACAACACTTGCCAGTAACGTAACTGAGCCGTCAGTACCAACAGTGGCCCAGAATAGGTCCAAATGTGTCGCTCTCTGGGTGGCTACATCAGGGTAAGTAAGCCCTAGCTAGCAGCGCTCCGCTGCAGAACTAGCGCTGGTTTAGCTGCACCTGCCCGGCGTCCCCCAGTATGAGGCCGATACAGCCGGAGGTTTACGTTTTAAACACGCCGTCAGTCAAACGTGGCCTTTATCACGGCTAAACCATGACCTATACAACGATCGAGCTGTGCCGGGTGCTGGGATACCTGAACCTGCATCCCAACATAAATTACAGGATAACAACCCACTTACCCTGCTCTCAGGGTCGCGGGGGATGCTGGAGCCTATCCCAGCAGTCACTGGGCGGCAGGCGGGGAGGGGAGACACCCTGGACACACACACAGACACACACCTAGGGACAATTCCGGTGGCACAGTAGTTAGTGCGGTCGTCTGACACCAAGAAGGTCGTGGGTTCGAGCCCCGGGGTAGTCCAATCTTGGGGGTCGTCCTCTGTGTGGAGTCTGCATGTTCTCCCCGTATCTGCGTGGGTTTCCTCCCACAGTCCAAAGACATGCAGGTCAGGTGACTCCTTGTCTGCGTGGGCCCTGTGATGGTCTGGCAGCCTGTCCAGGGTGTCTCCCCTCCCCGCCTGCCGCCCAGTGACTGCTGGGATAGGCTCCAGCATCCCCCGCGACCCCGGTTGGGATAAGCGGCTTGGATAATGGATTCCCCTGACCTACGTGTCTTTGGACTGTGGGAGGAAACTCCACACAGAGGACGACCCGGGACCACCCCCGAGGTTGGACTACCCCGGGGCTCGAACCCAGGACCTTCTTGCTGTGAGGCGACCGCGCTAACCACCGCGCCGCCCCCCCAAGTGTTAGCTTTTACCAGCGAATTCCATCCAGGGGACAGACCTGTCGGGTGCTGGGGACTTGTGAGCGTACTTGGAGCGCCGCAGGGGAACGAGCAGGCCAAGGCAGTGACGCCGGGGACCAGCTAGCAGACCACTGCTTATACCACAGTTTATGGACATAGTCATCAGGAGGCCAAACCTGTAAAGGCGTTAAAACCAGCGCTGACATGACCACGCTGACTGCTGGACCAGTAAGCAGCGTCGTCATTAAATACACAGCCACGTTCGATAAGTTGGAGATATTGCGGCGCTTTACTACACGATAACGTCTTCGCTTGACATCTCCGCAGTCTCTCCGCAGTCTCTCCGCATTGCTTCGCTTGTGAAACTGAGAGATCTTATCAGAGTTAGCGGTGCCACTTTCCGGCCACCGTCAACCACAGGGAACGGTTGCCGATGTTGCAAGGAGTCCTCTTGGCTGCCGATGGTGAGTCACAAGAGGGATGTTTTACGGACTGCACCTTTAAAGTCTTGACAGAGCTGGTCTGCCCCCCCCCCCCCCGCTCTCATGTTTCAGCTGAATATTGTTCCTCTAAAGCCGCGCTGAGCCTCCTCCCGGCCATGCCGCTCCTCGGAGGAGGAGGTTCGGAGGAGGAGGACCGCCCGCGTCACTTCACCGTAAACATTTTGGGCCGACGCATCCAGCCGGCGTCTCCTAATGGCGCGGTCGCCTCACCGCTGTCAGATCGGATTGCGGAGGCCACAGGGAGACGCCGGGCCGCTTACATAATGGCTGCGTTGTGTTTGTTCTGTCATAAACTGTGGTATGGCTGCAGCTGAATGCCGCTCGTGACCTCTCATCCACCCCCCCACCCCACCCCCCGCCCTCCCTCCCTCCCTGTAGAACCTCTCAAATCACTGCCCAGATTAACGCGACCCGTCCCGAGCTCCTGGTCTGGTTTGTCGATTCTCTGATCCTGAAGGCCAGAAGAGAGGCCTGCTCTTCAACGTGGCCCCCCGGCCGGTGGAAAACACCTGACGGGTGCTGAACAGTACCGATGCTGACAACACGTCAACCCGTCGTTATGGTCACTGTCGCAAAATGGAGTCGGACCGTGTACTGACCCGCGGGGGTCTGTCCCGTGTAGACTCACAAGCGACTTGAGCAACGTTTCCCATTTTTAAAACAGGGGTTCGTACATCCAAACCAACAAGCCCAACACCTTTTTCTCAATGATCCTGTTGGGTCTGCGGAAGTGAAGTCAGCAGCTCTTTTGTTTTTTTTTTAATCATCCCCCGTCAAACGAGACTCGTGGCTGTCTTGAGAAGGCTCGCGGCGAGGCCGTCGGTGTTCGCTTCGGGCGTCGGAGAGCGACACAGGTTGACCTTGATCAAAAGGTAAAACTACCGAAAACGATAAGATCCCCATCAGGCGCCGCGGCTCTCACCGAAAACAAACCTCGTTTTGTGTTCTTGCGAGGCGTCAATCATAAACCTTATCAGAGCGCAGATCTGGCCCTTCGTCTTTCACCTTCGTCTTCATCACAGTCGTCAACAAAGGCCGGGCGATATATCCATAGAAGCTGGATGTGTTGTGGGACTGTGGCTGTGGTGATAAGGAGGTATATCTTATATCTTACATGTAGTGTTGGCTGGTCTTGAGGCTGGCTTGCAGTAACGGGAGACCGTCTCGTGGACTCGTGCCACCGTTTCAGTGAGAGAACAGTGACGATCTGGACCCGCCTGGTCATCACATCACATGACTCTCCGTTCTTAAGTACTTTATTAATCCCCGTGGGGAAATTCCTCTCTGCATTTGACCCATCCTAGCTGTGTAGCTAGCAGCAGTGGGCAGCTGCAGCACCCGGGGACCAGCTCCAGTTCTTCTTTCCATTGCCTTGCTCAGGGGCACAGGCAGGAGTACTAAACCTAACATGCATGTCTTTTTGATGGTGGGAGGGGCACCCGGAGAAAAACCCACCACAGACACGGGGAGAACATGCAAAATCCACACAGAGGACGACCTGGGGTGACCCCAAGGTTCGAACCCAGGACCTTCTTGCTGTGAGGCAACAGCGCCAACCACTGGGCCACTTATGTGGATAAATGGTCATTTACTGCTGTGCGCATGTCTTATGAAGGCACCAAATGCTGTGACGTTATCAATATGGAGGTGTTCAAGTCAAACATGTGGTGACATCTGACAGATGGAGGCCAAAGCCAGTGGAAGCTACAGCCCTGTCACGCTTAGTGCCTTGCTTTAGGGAATTAAACCTACAGAAAGATGCACCGACTGACGCTTTCACTCCCTCCCACAGCCACAATATAGCTCCTCGTGTTTGGCACATTATTCACAAAAACTGTACTGTGTTAAAGAAATGTGCTCTATGGATTTAAACTGACTCTATCATCATTAAACTCCAATATCATCAATACACTCCAACATCATCTATACACTCCAATATCATCAGTATACTCCAATATCATCAGTATACTCCAATATCATCAATACACTCCAACATTATCAATACACTCCAATATTATCAATATACTCCAATATCATCAGTATACTCCAATATCATCAGTATACTCCAATATCATCAGTATACTCCAATATCATCAATACACTCCAACATCATCTATACACTCCAATATCATCAGTATACTCCAATATCATCAGTATACTCCAATATCATCAATATACTCCAATATCAGCAATACACTCCAACATCAATACACTTCAATATCATCAATATACTCCAATATCATCAATATACTCCAATATCATCAATACACTCCAACATTATTAATACACTCCAATATTATCAATATACTCCAATATCATCAATACACTCCAACATCATCTATACACTCCAATATCATCAGTATACTCCAATATCATCAATACACTCCAACATTATCAATACACTCCAACATCATCTATACACTCCAATATCAACGATCAATACACTCCAATATCATCAACATGCTCCAATATCATCAATACACTCCAATATCAATACACTCCAATATCAACGATCAATACACTCCAATATCATCAATACGCTCCAATATCATATATATACTCAATATCATCAATACACTCCAATATCAACGATCAATACACTCCAATATCATCAATACACTCCAATATCATCAATACGCTCCAATATCATATATATACTCAATATCATCAATACACTCCAATATCAACGATCAATACACTCCAATATCATCAATACACTCCAATATCATCAATACGCTCCAATATCATCAATACGCTCCAATATCATCTTTATACTCAATATCATCATTACACTCCAATATCATCAATACACTCCAATATCAACGATCAATACGCTCCAATATCAACGATCTGTTTAAACACTGAGACCTGCAGTAAGTCATGGTACCTAACCTGTACATGGTACTTAAAATATACATGGTACCTAACATATACATGGTACCTAACATATACATGGTACTTAACATGTACATGGTACTTAACATATACATGGTACTTAACATGTACATGGTACTTAACATATACATGGTACTTAACATGTACATGGTACTTAACATGTACATGGTACCTAACATATACATGGTACTTAACATGTACATGGTACCTAACATATACATGGTACTTAACATGTACATGGTACTTAACATATACATGGTACTTAACATGTACATGGTACTTAACATATACATGGTACTTAACATATCCATGGTACCTAACCTGTACATGGTACTTAACATACCCATGGTACCTAACATATACATGGTACCTAACATGTACATGGTACCTAACATATACATGGTACTTAACATGTACATGGTACTTAACATATACATGGTACTTAACATGTACATGGTACTTAACATATACATGGTACTTAACATATCCATGGTACCTAACCTGTACATGGTACTTAACATACCCATGGTACCTAACATATACATGGTACCTAACATGTACATGGTACCTAACATATACATGGTACTTAACATATAAATGGTACCTAACATGTACATGGTACTTAACGTGTACATGGTACCTAACATATACATGGTACTTAACATATACATGGTACCTAACATGTACATGGTACCTAACATATACATGGTACTTAACATGTACATGGTACCTAACATATACATGGTACTTAACATATAAATGGTACCTAACATGTACATGGTACTTAACGTGTACATGGTACCTAACATATACATGGTACTTAACATATACATGGTACCTAACATGTACATGGTACCTAACATGTACACGGTACCTAACATATACATGGTACTTAACATATACATGGTACCTAGCATATACATGGTACTTAACATGTACATGGTACTTAACATATGCATGGTACCTAACATATACATGGTACTTAACATGTACATGGTACCTAAGATATATATGGTACCTAACATGTACATGGTACCTAACATGTACACAGGAGTGTATTTGATTGGTTATAAGTGGTTATGTTGAGCTAAAGACTATGATGTGTGAATGGATGGATGAATGAGGGGGGATAAATGGTATTTGTGGGGGAGTTTCAGCGCTTTGGTCTGTCAGACACACGCCCCCGTGTTCGAGATCGTTGTGTCTTTTTCTGTTCGCGGTTGTTGTTTCTGCTCCGCTCTCTGATCTCTACGTGTCTGGATGCTGAACACTCCCGCTGAGAACATCAAAGGAGCCGGCGTCGGTGCATGTTGATACAATGTTTATTAACAGATACAATGTATCACTCGTCTGACCGCAGCGCGTCATTCACACGCCCACGCTAATGTGGGACGACACACTGTAGCGGATTCAGGAGGCAACCACAGGCAGCGCCGCGGCCGGGGAGCGAACCCGTGTCGCCCGCCCCGCGGGAGGCGTCGCTAACCGCTCGACTACAGGCTCAGAGCCGTCAGCCAGCGGCCAGCGTGTCTACTTATCCATGCACGTTACAGTACTACGAATGCCCGGTCAACACACACACACATACACACACACACACACACACACACACACACACACACACACACACACACACACAAAGGAACATACATACACACACATACACACACGAGCATACACACACACACATACACAAACGAACATACATACACACACATACACACACGAGCATACACACACACATACACAAACGAACATACATACACACACATAAACACACACGAACATACATACACACACATAAACACACACACATACACAAACGAACATACATACACACACATAAACACACACGAACATACATATACACGGTAACACACACGAACATACATACACGCATACACACGAACATGCATAAACACACAAACACACAAACACACATACACACACATACACACGAACATACATACACATACACACACGAACATACATACACAAACACACATTAATATACATACGCACACAAACACACACAAACACACGCACGCATACACAAACACACATATACACGTACACACAAACACGCGTGCGCGCACACAAACACACACACACGTGTACACACAAACACGCGAACACACACAAACGCGCACACAAACACACGCGCGCGTGCGCACAAACACATACACACAAACACACACACACATTAGCGTGAGCGTGTAGATGACGTGCTCCCCTCAGACGAGTGATGCAACTTCTCAGTAAACTGCGTGTCCACATGAACTGATCTGACTTCCTGTGATCTAACGCGAGTCGTTGTGATCTAAAGTGAGTCGTTGTGTGTCGTTGTGATCTA
This sequence comes from Lampris incognitus, assembly GCF_029633865.1. Lineage (NCBI taxonomy): Eukaryota > Metazoa > Chordata > Actinopteri > Lampriformes > Lampridae > Lampris > Lampris incognitus. The sequence goes on from NC_079214.1 coordinate 66,875,801, forward strand.
AAAGTGTGTCGTTGTGATTAGCGCGTGTCGTGGCTGCAGTGTGAAGCGCCGCTCGCTGGCGGAACGTGACCTTTGGAACGTGTCTGGAATAAAAGCGTGTGACTCATTTTTATCATTCATTCATTTGCACGCTCATCATAAACCCTCCTCGTTCTGCTCCGTCTCGGCTGTAAAGCCGGAGTCATAGCGACACGGGGGCTCCACGTGGAGCCGGGTGACGGGCGGCTCAGTTCCGTCTTCCTCCGCTTTACAGGAGAGGAGTCATCATCACGGACCAGGCGGCGCGTCTTCACATCACGAAGCGTGCGCGCTTCTCTGAACGCCAACCTGAGCGGCTCGGCCACGTAGGCATGGTCCCGTCCAGTCACGACAGCCTGTAAAACCCGGTCGGGGAGAGTCCGTGTAAACTCTGGGCCACGCAGGCTGGGGCCAGGTGAGGAGGCGGGACGCGCCGTGCGTAAAAGTGCGGTCTGAAAGTGTAATAAACGTTGCGCCGTCGCTGCCGGAGCCTTGCGGACACACGTGCGGCTTTTGCCATCTCGCCAGGGCCACGACGCGGTCTCGGAAAACCCCGGTCGGTACTTGGTACCGCGGGTCGTGTGTTCCGCTTTGCTTCCACCACTTTACAACTTTCCCCTCCCGGCGCAGCCGCTCGCGCCGCCAGACGGCGAACCGCGTCGAGAACTCACCGATGATGATCGCACAGGCGCTCAGGAGTCCGATCTCCTTCTTCAGGGTCACCCGGTCGTCCTTCTCTCTCGACTCTGCGGCCATGGCTCCGGGCGGTTCGGGTTCCGGCTTACTGCGCGTCCTCCCGCTCGCCTCCGTCTCATCCGTCCTGGACTTCATACACATCACTGATGTGCGGCGGATGCTCTGCGCATGCGCAGGAACGCTGGCTTGGCCCCGCGTGTTAATAACCCTTCCGAGGGTCCTGCACACCTGAGCTTGTGTATGCGTGCGCGCGGGTTTGAGCGTGGGTAGGTGTGCGTGTACGCGCGCGCGTGTTTTTTTAATCTGTGCGCGCGCGTGCGCGCGCGTGTTTCTCTGTGTGTGTGTGTGTGTATTTATTTTGGGTCTTTTATAGTAAGGCTGTGTGGAAACTGTTACCGTGTGTGTGTGCGTGTGCGTGTGTGTGTGTGTTGGGAGGAGGAGAGAAGCCGTGTACCTGTAGTGCACCTGTAACTTGAGACTTACAGACCTGTTGGGTGATGTAACACACTTGCACTTGCTGGTTCTGCTGGTACACTAATGTTATTCTCTGTTACTGCAGCCCTCTCACAGAGAGCTCCGGGGTCCCTCAAAACCTCACGGGACTGGTTTCTTTGCAGAACAGATAGATAGATAGATAGATAGATAGATAGATAGATAGATAGATAGATAGATAGATAGATAGATAGATAGATAGATAGATAGATAGATAGATAGATAGATAGATAGATAGATAGATAGATAGATAGATAGATAGATAGATAGATAGATAGATAGATAGATAGATAGATAGATAGATAGATAGATAGATATAGGCTGATTGATGGGTACATACATACATAGAGAGAGAGGGAAGTAGAGAGTGTGAGAGAGGGAAGATCTAAAAGAGGAACTCCATCAGAAACATGCTTTTTAAAACTCTCCAGGAAGCAGAGAAACAAGTTTCTGGGCCTAAAACATGCGTGCTGTCTTGTGGAGAAAACCCCTTCAGCTCTGCACAACATGTGGCGTCACGTCAACAGATGCACGATCCTGTCGTCGTCTAGCACTTCTTTCTAAATCCCTTGCTGTGCACATCAGTTACATGTGAGGGATCCATCAATTTGGCGTCCGGGTAGCGTAGCGGTCTATTCCGTTGTATACCAACATGGGGGACGCTGGTTCGAATCCCCGTGTTACCTCCGGCTCGGTCGACACAGACACAATTGGCCGTGTCTGCAAGTGGGAAGCCGGATGTGGGTACGTGTCCTGGTCGCTACACTAGCGCCTCCTCTGGTCGGTTGGGGCGCCTGTTCAGGGGGGGTAGCGTGATCCTCCCACGCGCTGCGTCCCCCTGGTGAAACTCCTCACTGTCAGGTGAAAAGAAGCGGCTGGTGACTCCACGTGTATGGGAGGAGGCATGTGGTAGTCTGCAGCCCTCCCCGGATCAGCAGAGGGGGTGGAGCAGAGACCGGGACGGCTCAGAAGAGTGGGGTAACTGGCCGCATACAACTGGGGAGAAAAATTGGGAAAAATCAACAACAAAAAAAGAGAATCTTTCAATATGAAATGCAAGTTATATGATTTCATCTGATATTATTTCTATTATTTAATGTTTGAATCAATGCTCCAGCAATATGCGCACGTGTACGTCATAAAGTTCGCTGAACTGAAAACAGTTGAACTAAGCGAGCGAAGGGTAGATGTAGAGAGAGAGAGAGAGAGAGAGAGAGAGAGAGAGAGAGAGAGAGAGAGAGAGAGAGAGAGAGAGAGAGATTCATCCAGATAGATGTCCAGGTGGCCTGTGTGTGTGTGTTGTGTGTGTGTTTGTGTGGAGGGGGGTCCTTGAGACGCTGTTCACAAACACAACCAGACCCCACAGAGCCCCAACACACCAAACCAAACGATAAGAAAACAAAAGAAGAACTATTTGGCACATTGGAAAGAAATAACCAACAATCAAAACAGGCTGGAATGCTGTCCGACCCCAAACAGAGAGGACACGGTCATTGAAAACCAGACCACTGGGACTCAGCCAGTAGTGCCTGGCTGTAAGGAAGAGGAACGCACTGAAAGCGAACTGGAAACCGAGCTGCACTTTCTAACCTTCTGCCAACTACGTGAAGACAGTAGAAACTCCATGAAGACAGTAGAAACTATATGTAGACAGTAGAAACTATATGAAGACAGTAGAAACTATATGTAGACAGTAGAAGCTACACGAAGACAGTAGAAACTACACGAAGACAGTAGAAACTACATGAAGACAGTAGAAACTACATGAAGACAGTAGAAACACCATGAAGACTGTAGAACCACCATGAAGACAGCAGAAACTACATGAAGACAGTAGAAACACCATGAAGACAGCAGAAACTACATGAAGACAGTAGAAACACCATGAAGACAGCAGAAACTACATGAAGACAGTAGAAACACCATGAAGACAGCAGAAACTACATGAAGACAGTAGAAACACCATGAAGACAGTAGAAACACCATGAAGACAGCAGAAACTACATGAAGACAGTAGAAACTACATGAAGACAGTAGAAACTATATGAAGACAGTAGAAACACCATGAAGACAGCAGAAACACCATGAAGACAGTAGAAACTACATGAAGACAGTAGAAACTATATGAATACAGTAGAAACTACATGAAGACAACAGAAACACCATGAAGACAGCAGAAACACCATGAAGACAGCAGAAACTACATGAAGACAGCAGAAACTACATGAAGACAGCAGAAACACCATGAAGACAGCAGAAACTACATGAAGACAGCAGAAACACCATGAAGACAGCAGAAACACCATGAAGACAGCAGAAACTACATGAAGACAGTAGAAACTACATGAAGACAGCAGAAACACCATGAAGACAGCAGAAACTACATGAAGACAGCAGAAACACCATGAAGACAACAGAAACACCATGAAGACAGCAGAAACACCATGAAGACAGCAGAAACTACATGAAGACAGCAGAAACACCATGAAGACAGCAGAAACACCATGAAGACAGCAGAAACTACATGAAGACAGTAGAAACTACATGAAGACAGTAGAACCACCATGAAGACAGCAGAAACACCATGAAGACAGCAGAAACTACATGAAGACAGCAGAAACACCATGAAGACAGTAGAAACTACATGAAGACAGTAGAAACTACATGAAGACAGTAGAAACTATATGAATACAGTAGAAACTACATGAAGACAACAGAAACACCATGAAGACAGCAGAAACACCATGAAGACAGCAGAAACTACATGAAGACAGCAGAAACACCATGAAGACAGCAGAAACACCATGAAGACAGCAGAAACACCATGAAGACAGCAGAAACACCATGAAGACAGCAGAAACTACATGAAGACAGCAGAAACACCATGAAGACAGTAGAAACTACATGAAGACAGTAGAAACTACATGAAGACAGTAGAAACACCATGAAGACAGCAGAAACACCATGAAGACAGCAGAAACTACATGAAGACAGCAGAAACACCATGAAGACAGCAGAAACTACATGAAGACATTAGAAACACCATGAAGACAGCAGAAACTACATGAAGACAGCAGAAACACCATGAAGACAGCAGAAACACCATGAAGACAGCAGAAACTACATGAAGACAGCAGAAACACCATGAAGACAGTAGAAACTACATGAAGACAGTAGAAACTACATGAAGACAGTAGAAACTATATGAATACAGTAGAAACTACATGAAGACAGTAGAAACTACATGAAGACAGTAGAAACACCATGAAGACGGCAGAAACTACATGAAGACAGTAGAAACTACATGAAGACAGTAGAAACTACATGAAGACTGTAGAACCACCATGAAGACAGCAGAAACACCATGAAGACAGCAGAAACTACATGAAGACAGTAGAAACTACATGAAGACTGTAGAACCACCATGAAGACAGCAGAAACACCATGAAGACAGCAGAAACTACATGAAGACAGCAGAAACACCATGAAGACAGTAGAAACTACATGAAGACAGTAGAAACTACATGAAGACAGTAGAAACTATATGAATACAGTAGAAACTACATGAAGACAACAGAAACACCATGAAGACAGCAGAAACACCATGAAGACAGCAGAAACTACATGAAGACAGCAGAAACACCATGAAGACAGCAGAAACACCATGAAGACAGCAGAAACACCATGAAGACAGCAGAAACACCATGAAGACAGCAGAAACTACATGAAGACAGCAGAAACACCATGAAGACAGTAGAAACTACATGAAGACAGTAGAAACTACATGAAGACAGTAGAAACACCATGAAGACAGCAGAAACACCATGAAGACAGCAGAAACTACATGAAGACAGCAGAAACACCATGAAGACAGCAGAAACTACATGAAGACATTAGAAACACCATGAAGACAGCAGAAACTACATGAAGACAGCAGAAACACCATGAAGACAGCAGAAACACCATGAAGACAGCAGAAACACCATGAAGACAGCAGAAACTACATGAAGACAGCAGAAACACCATGAAGACAGCAGAAACACCATGAAGACAGCAGAAACTACATGAAGACAGCAGAAACACCATGAAGACAGTAGAAACTACATGAAGACAGTAGAAACTACATGAAGACAGTAGAAACTATATGAATACAGTAGAAACTACATGAAGACAGTAGAAACTACATGAAGACAGTAGAAACACCATGAAGACGGCAGAAACTACATGAAGACAGTAGAAACTACATGAAGACAGTAGAAACACCATGAAGACAGCAGAAACACCATGAAGACAGTAGAAACTACATGAATACAGTAGAAACTACATGAAGACAACAGAAACACCATGAAGACAGTAGAAACTACATGAAGACAGTAGAAACTACATGAAATCAATAGAAATTACATGAAGACAGTAGAAACTACATGAAGACAACAGAAACACCATGAAGACAGTAGAAACTACATGAAGACAACAGAAACACCATGAAGACAGTAGAAACTACATGAAGACAGTAGTAGCTACATGAAGGCAGTAGAAACTACATGAAATCAATAGAAATTACATGAAGACAGTAGAAACACCATGAAGACAGCAGAAACTACATGAAGACAGCAGAAACTACATGAAGACAGTAGAAACACCATGAAGACGGCAGAAACTACATGAAGACAACAGAAACACCATGAAGACAGTAGAAACTACATGAAGACAGTAGAAAGGCGTGCGTGCCCTGCATCCTCCTGCAGCTGCCGGGGGGTGGTGCGGTGCGCCATCACAGCAGCAAGACGTGTGACCCGTTGGGATAAGACAAGGATAACCAATACCACCACTGCAAAACCACATTCATATGTCTGTGACTGAAGGAAAATATACAAACAAATATATATTAAACAATATTTCTTCCCCGCGACCCTGAGAGCAGGATAGGCAGTTCAGATGATGGATTGATGGATGGATGGATGGATGGACGGATGGATGGATGGATGGACGGATGGATGGATGAACTGCACAGTTCTTAGCTAAGTTTCTGCACATTGCTGAACACTACTTACTATGTAAGGACTACTTTTCCTGAAAAGTTTCCAACTGCAGTTTTACACTTTTTACTTTTTACTTTTCCTTGATATTTTGGTTTCCATTTATTGTTTACTTTTTCACTTGCTTTGGCGGTGTGGGCGTATGTTTCCCGCGTCAACAAAGAACTTTGACTCGGACTGAACCGAGCTGAACCGAGAGCGGGTTTCCTCCAGAAGGGTTAGCAGGGGTTGTTGGGGTGCGTTTGTTTTCACGGTGACCCTCCGGTCGGTCCTGCGGGGTTTAACCCCTCTCTGCGATTCGGCCCTGCAGCTGCATGTGACGGTTGGCATCTGGCCCCGCCCCTTCCTGTGAGGAAGTCGGGACAAACGGAGCCACGCTGCCCCGGAACAAAAACGACCCACCTCGTGGATTTAAACCAAGCCAGGTCAGTTTTGAGACGGCGGCGGAGGATATG
>NC_079214.1:66890000-66917500 GCF_029633865.1 Lampris incognitus
GCGGCCTGTCCAGGGTGTCTCCCTGCCTGCCGCCCAGTGACTGCTGGGATAGGCTCCACCATCCCCGCGACCCTGAGAGCAGGATAAGCGGTTCAGATAATGGATGGATGGATGGGTGGATGGACTGAAACCAGACCCAGCGAAACTTGAGGCAGTAGGGTGCATGTCAAAGATAGTGTCCGCCACCTTTTGGCTTTGTAACGTACCTCTCAGAGTTCATCCCAAACCTCAGTGAAGAGGATGCTCCGCTGCATCATCTCCTCAAGAGGGATGTGGAGTTTGTATGGCAGCCAGCACAGCAGCGAGCTTTTGACAGTCTCAATGAGTTGTGCACGCATCCTCCAGTGCTGAAGCCTGTTGAAATATACTGTGATGCCAGCAGCTGTGGACTGGGAGCGGGTTTGCTGCAAGACAGTCACCCCGTTGCCTTCCCATCCGGCTGACTGACTGACGCAGAAACGCGCCATGCGCAAACTGAAAAGGAGATGCTCTCCATTTTGTATGACTGCGTCAAGTTTCACAACTACATATTTAGGACGCATGTCACAGTATAAATGACCACAAGACTCTCGACGACATCTTTCAAAAAAAAAAATCACTGCTCTCTACCCCATGCACATCCAGAATGCGCCTTCGACTACAATGGCATGATTTAACAGTCAAGTACAGGAGTGGAGAGGACATGGATCTGCCTGACACGCTGCCCAGAGCCAGGCTGTTCTCATTCCCTGGTCGTAGTAAAACGTACAAAAAGTGACGCAGTAAAATTCGTATGTAACCAACGTAATCGTGGGCCAGGCTCTGATCACGTGACCCTAGCCCTAACCGGTTAGGGTTACGGGTTTCCGCAAAAACTGGTTAACGTTATCTGTAAAACAGAGAGGATTATCATTAGCCTAGCTATTTGTAAAATGCTGTGCCTAGGCACTATGTACCCATATACAGACCGAAGACAGGCGGGTTATTTTCTGTAACTTTATTCACCACGATGTCAATACCCAATCCGCTCCGTCCTCTAATAGCGTCCCTACATCAAACCCGTACTATAGCGAATTCGGGGGACAAGGCAACCACAGGAACTGCCGCGGCCGGGAAGCGAACCTGTATCGCCCGCACCGCAGGGGACATCGCTAACCGCTAGACTAAAGGGTCAGACCCGCCAACCAGCGGCCCGCGTGTCTACTTATCCAGGCACGTTACAATACCCCCCTCCTTCGGGAAGCGCGTCCCCGCGCTTAAGCATATCGGCTCCTTGACGCCTCATACGCTTCCGATGGCCTTACGGTCGCTCCATCCCACTTCTGACACCAATGTAGCGAATTCGGGGGACAACGCAACCACAGGAACTGCCGCGGCCGGGACGCGAACCCGTATCACCCGCACCGCAGGAGACATCGCTAACCGCTCGACTAAAGGGTCAGACCCGCCAGCCAGCGGCCAGCGTGTCTTCTTATCCATGCACGTTACACTATGTTCCCACACATGTCCTATCAGTACATCTCCCCCCTTTTAGCTTAATGCCAGACCCTCTTAAAAGTGCCTTTCTTTCTTCACTTAAGCATGTCACTTATCTTGAACAACAAACATGAACAGTCACCAACAGTGCTATCTATTGTGGATTACTCTCTTTTTCCTCTCCGTTTTTTTTTTCTTAGAGACATTCCTATCATTTAATAAAACAACAACATAGAACTGAATGTCTACTCACTAGGGGTCAGGGTAGACCTGGGTCCCCGAAGCTGTGCAAGGATTATTCTGCCTTGTGAGACAAACCACAGCTTTCTAACTTGTGACTATAAGTCCATTCTCTTGGTTGGTCTTGTGGACCGGCCCGATCTGGTCACTGTGGGAGTCTCTGGAACGACCCTGATGTGAGATCTATTTCTCCTAAGACTTCCTGAGGGCAGGTCTATGTTATAAGACCTTGGTGTATGAGCTGGACCACAAACAGTTACTGTTTCCTTTGCGTTCTTCACCCAGACCCTTTGTCCTGGTCTGAGCTCTTGTCTTGTCTTGGCGCTGTGTCTTTTGTCGTACCAGGAAGCTTGTTTCACTTTCAAGTCCTGATCCTTCCTCCTGAAAGCCTGGATGTCAGGCCAACCTGGCTGTAGCTTCTCCTGACTGACGGGGAAGGGCGTTCTGCTGTTACGGCCCATCAGCAGTTGTGCAAGGGATGACCCGTGGGCCAAGGGGGTGGCTCTGTAAGCCACGAGGGCCTTGTGCGGATCCTCCCCCTTCTTCAGGAGAGACTTTACCGTTCTCACAGTTCTCTCGGCTTCCCCATTACTTTGAGGGTAGCGGGGGCTGCTCGTCGTGTGTGTGAAGCCATAGTCTCTGGCGAAAGATGCAAACTCCGCTGCAGAGAACTGGGGGCCATTATCCGTGACAACAGTTTCTGGGACCCCATGGCGTGCGAAGATAGACTTCAGCTTCTCTGTCACGTGGGCTGTGGTGGTGGATGAGAGGTTGGCTACTTCTATGTAGCGCGAGAAGTAGTCAATCACCACGAGGTACATCGCATTGTTCCACTGGAAGAGGTCCGCCGCATCGCGCTGCCACGGCCTGTCGGGCAATGGTGTCGTCAGCAGCGGCTCCAGTGCATTGTGAGCCTCACGTGCACAGATCTCACGGTTTTCCCCTTTCTGTTTGATTTGACTGGTTAGACCTGGCCGCCATATTGACTGCTGCGCTCTGGCGGCACACTTTGTCATGCCTTGGTGGCCTTCATGAAGTTTGTTGAGCATCTCCTCTTGCATGGTGAGTGGGATGACAAGTCTCTCGCCCTTCAGCAGTAGCCCGTCTGCCATCAGCAGGTCCTGGTGATACTGCCAGTACGGTTGAAGTTCTGACGGAAGACATTCTCTGTTTTCAGGCCATCCGGTCCGCACCATGTTTTTGAGCTTTTTGCAGATATCATCTGTGTCCTGTGCGGTCCTGATCTGAGCCAGCCTGTCGTCCGACGCTGGCAAGTGCTCCATTATTTGGTTGATGGACACGCACACATCCTGCTCCAGGTGCCTGTCCTCTGCTGTGGGCTCTCCATGGACTGGCGCCCGGGACAGTGCGTCCGCTGTGATCCGTTTCTCTCCAAGCACATGCTCGAGCTGGTACGTGAAGCGAAGCAGTCGCAGCCTGAATCTAAGGATGCGAGGAGGCAAGTGAGAGGCGTGTGATCAGTTAGTATGGGGAAGTCCATTCCGACCAGATACGTTCGAAAACGCTCGCACGCCCAGGTCAGCGCAAGCGCCTCCTTTTCAATCTGGGCATATCTTCGCTCCGTGTCTGTCGTGCTGCGTGAGATGAATGCGACTGGGCGCCAGTCCCCCGACGGTTGCTTCTGAGACAACACTCCTCCCAGTCCGGAGGAAGCGTCCGCTGCAACTCTGGTCGGCCTGTTCAGACAGTACTGTGCCGGAACTGCAGGCGAACTCAGTTCCTGGCGCAGCTCGTCGAAAGCACGCTGCTGCATGCTCCCCCATTCCCAGTCGGTGTCTGTCTTGAGTAGTTCTCGTAGCGGCTGTGTGAGCTCTGCGATACGTGGTGAAAACTTACCCACGTAGTTTACCATGCCCACAAACCTCCTCACATCAGCAACATCTTTGGGTGTGGGAATCTCCTTGATCGCCTTGATCTTTCCAGGGTCTGCCTCGATGCTTTGAGCTCCGACGACATGGCCCAGGAACATGACCTTGTCCACTGCAAACTCACATTTTTCACTGCTGAGCGTCAGCCCCTCCTTCTGGGGCTGGTGGAGCCTGCGGTCATGTTGTTCACGTGTCGCCCCAAAGACGAGAATGTCATCCGCGTGACACACAGTGCCTTCGAGCCCTGTCAGCATCTGTGTCAGACTCTTTTGAAAATGTTCTCTTGAAGCAGTATCTCCCGAACGGGGTGATAAATGTTGTCAGCGGGACTGATTCTGGATGTAGAGGGACCTGCCAGAACCCGGCTGTGGCATCCAGTTTTGTAAACACTGTTGCACCTGCGAGCTTGGCCAGGGTTTCGTCGACGGCAGGCAAGATGTGTCTCTCCCTGACGATGTATTAGTTCAGATGGGTCATGTCGGAGCAGATTCTGATTTTTCCTTTGGGCTTTGGTGCGACGACCATCTCCGCGCACCAGTCCGTCGCCTCTTCAATGGGCATGATCACTCCCATGTCCTCCATTCTCTGGAGCTCTGCTTTGACTTTGTAGAGGTACACGTCGTGTCAGCGACAACGCATAGGGCTTGGCCTCCTCCTTCAGCTTTATCCTGTACTCCCCCTTCAGGCAACCCAGCCCTGTGAAGACCTTGGAGTATTGTTCTTTCATCTCAGCCTCCAGCTCTCTCCCACTGTCCACTGGATGCAGTAACTGCAGTGCTGAAATGGAGTTGCCAGCTTCTGTACGACGTACACTGGTTGTGTCGTTGTCCTGTCCTTGTATTCCATGACTCCATCAAACTGACCACTCACCTTAAGAGGTTCGTTGCTGGGCCCACATAGTGGTTTTGTTGCTCTGGTGAGAGGGCCGTGCTGTTCTTTTGAGCAGGCGGTAGCTGGAATGACTGTCACGTCCACCCCTGTGTCCAACTTGAAAGTCATTTCTTGGCCATTCACTTTCAGTGTCTTTTTCCATGTTTTCGGTTTTTCTCCTGCCGACACTGCTCCGAGGAAAAGAGGATCTTCCTTCTCCTCCTCTTCTTCTTGAACAGCACACACTGCTGGATTTGCAAACAGCAGCAAAATGTCCTTTTTTCCGACATTTTCTGCACTCCGCTTCCCGTGCAGCGCAGTTGTTCAGGGAATATGTGGGAGCTTTTCCACATCTGCCACAGCTTTTCTGCTCTGTTCGACCCTTTTTGTAGGCTGTTTTACCCGTCTGATCTTTGTGAGACTTCTGCCTGAATTTCAGTAGATCTACATCTGCCTCCTTCTGGTCTGTAGTCTCTCTCACTACGGGTTGCTGCTTCTTGATTTCTTCATGTTGTCTTATTTTAAGTATAGCTTTTTCTAGGGTCAGGTCACTATCCATCTGTAGCCTCTCTGACAGGCCATTACGTCTGATGCCGACCACTAACCTGTCTCTGATCATTTCTTCTTACAGTGCACCATACTGACAGTTTTCTGCTAGTTTGTAAACTGCAGAGATGAAGGACTCAGCCGACTATCCTTGCTCTTGGCATCTCTTATTGAAACGAGCCCTTTCATAAATCACATTATACGTATTTGCAGATGAAATGCTTATCAAAAGCCTCTTTTACTTTGTTGTACTTCTTAAGTTCATCATCAGTCAGGCCTAGCGTGCCTAAAACATCATCTGCTTTATCACTCATTGTGTAAACCAGTGAATTCACTTGATATTCTTCACTCTTCTTGTCCAGTCCAGCAGCTACTCTGAATCTTTCAAACCGGCGACTCCCGTTGGGCCAGTTAGCAAAGTCAGACAAGTCAAAGTTTTCCGGTGGGTTGATAGAGAAAAGGGAATCCATCGCGTTCTTGCTGTCTTGTGACGTCACGTCCAACCGACCGTCTAGCTAGCTAGCTAGCCTAGCTGCACACAGTCTCTAACTGCTGGCTAGCGTTAGCTTAGCTTAGCTAACGGGACTCACGTCCTCTTGAGACGGGATTCAAACTTCTGACACCATATAATATGCTGTGCCTGGGCACTATGTACGCATATACAGACCGAAGACAGGCGTGCTATTTTCTGTAACTTTATTCACCACGGTGTCAATACCCAATCCGCTCCGTCCTCTAATAGCGTCCCTACATCAACCCCGTACTATATATATGTTCCCACACATACTCTATCAGTACACTATCCTAGCTATTGAGGCGAATTCTACTAGTGTTCCTGCTCCAAGTTCATTCGCATATTACCCACAATGCAACTGAAGCGTCGATGTTTTGGTTATGTTGTGGGATATTGAACCTGTTAAAAACGGACATATCTGTTACAGATAGCGGTGATGTGGTGGAAGGTGATGGGGACGTTATGAGAGAAGTTGTATTAGACAACATTGTGGTGACCCACATCTATATAACGAGAGACATTCACCTAAGAGGACGGTGTACCTTTAAGGGAAGAGGCGAGGGGTCAGATAATGCACTTCCGCTTCCGGTTCACATTTCAGTGTCGTTGTCGAATGTATGACATGCTAAGTTGGAGCTAGTAAACTATCTCGACTACGTCTACTCTCACGTCTCCTGTCTCGTTGTTTTCTAACTCCACAACATGCTATTTCCCACCACGAGGGTAAAGAGTAGGCAAATAGATAAGCTCGCTTCGGCGGCCAAGAAAAGGTTTAAGCTAAGACCAATACAAACTTGTGTCTGTTATGACTTGCTTGACTTGCGGTCATTAAAAGCTTGCTTGTTAACTCCGAAAGGTTGGCTAAGAAGTCCATTATTTAACCACGTCACACTATGTTACAAATCATCAAGTCTTACAGAATCTTAACAAGTGACGTTGGTAACAAGCTACTCTGCAAAACGTTGATCAGTCAAGTTTGTCAAACACTGTCTTTGTTGTTGACAAAATCAACTGGTTTCGTGGCAAACTAGCTATTTGAATTCGCAATTTCAACACGTAGCCTTGCCTGTAGCGGAGGGAAGCTGTTCTGCGCTGCAGAGGACTGCGCATGCGCTCTGGATCGCTCGTGTCGTGGGACTTTCGTAGGATTATCCACGAACAATTGTGCATAACTCTTCGTGTGATATCACGCGAACCGTTCCAGGAGAGTACGTCGCCAGAGCACAGCTTCCAGAGAGCACCCCCGAGAAGGGTGGCCTAGGGTGCGTCTCCATGCTCAACTTTGTTGCAGTTAGCGACCAGAAGTACACAGAACTGCAGGAGCGCACAAAAGAAGAGCTAAGCTGTCTCTGTGGTATACTGACTACCTGTTCACATTATACTTACCTGCAGTACCACCCCACACCTTAAGGTGGTACAGTTGACCCCTAGGGTTATCAAGTTGATGAGTTGAGACATACACAGAGGAAGTAGTGATAACTGAGATGACAACATGTGAATCTGTACGCTCGATCAGTTTTTTGAAGCAAATGAAAGTGATGACGGAGAGAAGCAGAGAGCTATCCTCATCAGCGTGGTGGGACGAGCCACATACAAGCTCATAAGAAACCTGGTGAGTCCAGCAAAACCTAGCTCGAAAACATACAGTAGCGAAGTTGCTACCACGTCAGAATTGTGCCAATTGTCCTGTTTTACCCATCAGGCACTGCGTGCAGATTGTCAGTTATTAAATGTTTTGTAAGTGTTTTATGTGGTTTTATGTGTTTATGTGATTACTATTTGTTGTGGTGTAATTGTAGTTGTCATTCTGTTGTGTTGTCTAACCTTGTAACTGAAACCCTGAACAACTTTGTTGTTCGAGTTGATGAAACCCATGTATTGTGTCACATTTCTGTGAGTTCTTGTTTCTGTGTGAGTTCAATAAAGGGGCTGCAAAGTTACCTTTGTCGTTGCCTCTATGTTCGCTACATTGGTGTCAGAAGTGGGATGGAGCGACCGTAAGGCCATCGGAAGCGCATGCGCCCTGAGGCGTAAAGGAGCTGATATGCTTAAGCGCGGGGACGCGCTTGCCGAAGGAGGGGGGTAGTGTAACGTGCATGGAAAAGAAGACACGCTGGCCGCTGGCTAGCGGGTCTGACCCCTTAGTCGAGCGGTTAGCGATGTCTCCTGCGGTGCGGGCGATACAGGTTCGCTTCCCGGGTGCGGCAGTTCCTGTGGTTGCGTTGTACCCCGAATTCGCTACAATACAATGAGATAACAACTCTAATGAGTGAGCGCTTCAACCCTAAACCGAGTGAGATCGTACAGAGATATACATTTGATTCCCGTTTCCGTCAGCCTAACGAGACCGTCAATGCATATGTAGCAGAGCTGAGACGATTAGCTCATGATTGTACCTTTGGAGCTACACTGGCACAGATGTTAAGAGACCGTCTAGTGTGCGGTATTAATGATGATCGCATTCAAAGACGTTTACTATCTGAAACAGACCTCACGTTTGAGAGGGCATTCAAGATTGCCGTAGCTGCAGAGAGGCCGCTAGTAAAAATGCACAAGACCTGCAAGCAAAGCCACCGTTAGCATGTATGAAAACGGAGGGAAGAGAGAGAAAGGGAGGAGATAGGAAAACGAGAGAGAAGGAATGCTGCCGATGTCATGGAAAGCAGCACAGTGCAGCGGAGTGCAAGTTTAAAGAAGCAAAGTGTCACTCTTGTGGAAAAGTTGGGCATATTGCCAAGGCTTGTAGAAACAGAAGCAGAGGAGGTGCGCGATCACACAATGTAGGCTGCGAGTGTGAGGGGCAGGATAGTGATAGTTTGGAACAAGAAGAAGAGGCATTTAATTTGGCTGGCCTGAAAACAGAAACGTCCATACAGAGAATAAAGCCATTTGAAGTAAATGTGGAAGTGAAAAGCCATTAGGCTTCGTGTCACGCGCACTGCCACCAGCCGAGAAGCGCTACTCGCAGCTCGGTAAGGAGGGGTTAGCCATCGTGTTCGGAATCAAGCGGTTCCATAAATACATCTATGGACGTACATTCACAATCAGCACTGACCACAAACATCTAATATCACTTTTTCATGAGAAGAAGCCAGTGCCACAGATGGGGTCACCAAGAGTGCAAAGGTGGGCAACACTGCTGAGAGGAGGACGACACAGAACAAGTCCTGATGCTGGATGTGATGGAAGATCCACCTATCACAACAGCACAGGTAAAGCAGTGGACGGCAGAAGATGAGACACTCTCTCAAGTGCTCCTTTGGTGTCTGAAAGGATGGCCAAAAGAGGTGGAAACGGCATACAAACCCTACAGTCAGAGAAGACTGGAACTGAGTGTGAAAGATGGATGTGTGCTCTGGGGGGGCGAGAGTGGTTGTTCCGAAGAGGGGGAGGGAAGCCATCTTGAAACAACTACACCACACACACCCAGGTATATCTAGAATGAAGGGCTTAGCACGTTCATACATATGGTGGCCAGGGATGGACTCCAACATTGAAAGGGAAGTACAGCCCTGCCACACATGTCGGAAAAACAGAAAGTCTCCAGCCGCAGGGCCTCTCCACCCCTGGGAGTGGCCTGAGACACCCTGGAACAGACTTCACATTGATTAAGATGTTTCTTATCATTGTAGATGCACACTCCAAATGGGTTGACGCATATCCAATGAATACCGCAACAAGCCAAGCAACTATCGAAAAGCTCAGACAGTGCTTTAGCACGCACGAGCTGTCCCAGACAAGTGTATCTGACAACAGAACTTGCTTCACAAGCCAAGAGTTTGAGACGCTCCTGAAACAGAATGGCATACAGCACGTGACATCCGCGCCCTTCCACCCGGCATCAAACGGCCCGGCCGAAAGAGCTGTGCAGACAGTCAAACAAGGTATAAAGAAAATAAAAGGAGACACTTTAGAAACAAAAATAGCCAGATTTCTATTCAATTACAGAATCACACCGCAAACCACTACTGGCTTGTCACCAGCGGAAACGCTGATGTCCCGGAGACTACGTTCAACACTGGATCGTCTACTGCCTCATGTGAAGTCAAAGATACGTAAGAAAAAACTTAAACAAAAGGAACAACATGACACACACAGTAGGTGGAGAAGTTTTTCCCCTGGTGATGATGTGTACATCCGTAACTACAGCTACGGGCCCAAGTGGGTACCAGCGGTCGTCGAGCAGAACACAGGACCTGTATCCTACACGGTACAGACAGGAGATGGATGCGTCATGAGACATCATGTCGACCAAATCCGGAGACGCCATGCAACAATGACCGAGACGTCCATGCCGGAGGTGACAGAGAAGCCTACCACTCTTGAGGAGCCGGAGCAAGCAGCGGAGGCCTTGCCTGCAGACTCGATGGTCCCTGCTTCAGTGGAAGGGGAAGTCTCTGAGCCTGCTGAGATAGCTGAGGTTCACCCTCCACACCCGCCAGACGTGACAGCAGACCCACCACCAGTACTGCGCCGCTCTGAGCGCACAAGACAGGCTCCTGCTTACCTGAAAGACTTTGTAAGTTAGTAGTGAGATCCCTCAAGCAAGAGCAAGAATGCGCTCTGGGAACCACTGGAAGGCTGGTAGCCTACCCACCTTCCTAGATCATTCTTGTGCTATGTTCAAGCACGATATGTAAAAAATGTTTTTAAAAAAAACACACACGGGTAAACATTGTCATAATATGAAATGTTGAAATTAACTTTGAACACTTAATTAAGTTAACCATTTTATTTAGTTTTGAATTACTGTTACAGTACAATGTGTGAGCAGTTTAAAAAAAGGTAACTTGAGGTTAAAGTTCACCCGAGTAGTTTACTCTGAAGGGGGGAGGGATGTGATATACTGACTACCTGTTCATATTATACTTACCTGCAGTACCACCTCACACCCTAAGGAGGTACAGTTGACCCCTAGGGTTATCAGGTTGATGAGTTGAGACATACACAGAGGAAGTAGGGATAACTGAAATGACAACATGTGAATCTGTACGCTGTTCCGTGAGACTGAATAAAATCGGTAAACCCGAATCCGGTGAAACTACATCTTTTCCTAAAGAACACGTTATCACAGTCTCCAACAGACAATTCAGCATAGCTGGCCAGAACACAGGCGGGAAGGGCCAATTCCTGTTCAGCCATATTGGGACTCGAGAAGCCAGCTTGTGTTAGCTGATGGAGTTGTATCCAAAGGACTATGTATAGTAGTGCCCCCACCACCACCACCATGTGAGAGCACACGCTAAAGCTTACACGCCAATCCCACTTAGGGATGGTGAAGAGTAAACAGTGAGCCCGTGAGGTGCTATACTGGCCAGACATGAGTGCTGAAATCGAAGAAATGGTCAGAGATTGCAGCAAGTGTGCTGATTTCCAAAATAAACTGCCCAGACAATCACTCAACCCAACAGAAATTCCAGAGCTGCCATTTGAGGAGGTGGCATCAGATCTGTTTGTGTTTGAAGGCAAACAGTACATCCTCCTAGTGGATTACTACTCAAAATGTATTGAACTGAAAGACACGCGCAGTCACGTCACCTTAGAGACTCTGAAAGCTCAGTTCGGCAGTCATGGCATCCCTGCCACTCTACGGACAGACAACAGTCCGCAGTATTCCTCAGAGGAATTTAAAGACTTCTGCAAGGGTTATGGTATTCCCCACAAGACATCTTCACCACGCATGCCACGCTCAAATGGTGAAACAGAGCGTGCAGTGCAAATTTTGAAGAGGCTTTGGTGTAACGCACCAGACAAACACCTTGCACTGTTGGACTACAGAATTACCCCACTTGAGTCAGCAGGCCTGTCGCCGGCTCAACTGCTCATGGGCAGGAGGCCACGTAATAAGCTGCCTATAGCTCGTGTGCTACACGCACCAACAGCCTACGGCCCTCTCAAAGTAAAGCATCTGCTGGACAAGAGTAAGGACATCCAAAAGTTGTACTATGACCGTAAGAGGAGCAGGCAAACCTCGTGTTGCCCTTAAGCCTAGGGATGAGGTTAAGATGCATGCAACCATGCACTGGCAACCAGCCACAAATGTTCTCTGGGAGGTGTAGTTAAATTACACAGTGCTCCGTGGTCCTATGTTGTGGACTGTGGAAACAAGGAGTACCGTCGCAACAGCCAACACCTCCGCAAAAGCACCGCAGCCGCCAACCGTCCACGCCATTGGGTTTGGGATGAACCTTGGACCGACCGAACTAGCAGATCCGCCAAATGAGAAGGCGCCACAACCTCCAGCTCTTCCTGATCGCCGCACTCGCCACCTAAAATACCTTTGAGCCCCACTAAGCTTACTACTAGGCGGGGCAGTTGTTGAGCCTCCTGATAGACTGAATCAGTCTATGATTCATAGACTGATTCATTCTAAGTGATTTATGTTTGAGTTGTTTTCTCCCCTTCCCGCCTATTTTAGAAAAAAATGTGATTGGGGAAGAAATTCCACAAGGAAGCAGTGTTTTTTCATGAACTGTCTTATCCAATTAATCTGAAATGTATTGTTTAATGTTGTAAAATCCAAAAAGTGTAATCCTCCACAATCAGTAGTATTCATAATAACGGTTTTGTTTTTGTTTTTTGTGTGTTTTTTGTTTTTTACAAAATGTGTCTTGTACTTCCATAGAAAAATTAAACAAAAGGTTATCAATCTTTTTTGCAGTTGCATTCTCAACAGGTAAGGAGAGAGCAACATAGGTTAGTCTTGAAATGCCCTCAGCTTTTGGGGGAAGACCCCTCCTTCTCAATGACAGATCTCTTTGTAACCACATATTAAAAATTTTCCTTGTCTTTTCAATGATTGGCTCAAAATTCAAAGAACGTCTTATAGATTCATCTTTTGTAATATTTACACCCAAATATGTAACTTGATTCTTAATTGGAATTCCACATATAGATGACATTTCACGAAAGAAATTGGGCAGCGATCAAAAAGAGATAAGGGGAGATCGGACCACCTTGTCTAACTCCGCGATAAAGGTTTAACCTTAGAGAAGTACCATATTTTAACTTAACTGAGCTACTACCGGTATTATAAAGAGTTTTAAAAAAAGAAGTCTCCGAAACCAAACTTTGATAAGGCTTTCAAAATGAAGTCATGTTCCACAGAATCAAAGGCTTTGTAAAAGCCAAGAAAGAGAATGAGGCCATCACTATCAACAAGGTCGTTATAACAAACCTTGAACCAATCTAATGTTATTTGTGATGAGTCGATTTCTCATGGATTCAGATTGTGTCTCATCTATTATAGTATCTAAAACATTTTAATCTCTGAGCGAACAATGAGGCTAATATTTTATAGTCATTATTGGGAAGTGTGATGGGGCACCAATTATCCAAAAAATAACGGGTCTTTGTTAGGTTTTGGAATTAAAGTAATGATTCCCTGAGTCATTGTGGGTGGGAGAGCTCCTTTTTGTATACCTTCTACAAAAAAAGAAAAGAATTAGCCAAAAAGGGGGATAATTGTTCAGCAAACAGTTTGCGGAATTCGGCAGTAAAACCATCATTTCCAGGCGATTTGTTATTTTTCAAATCTTCTATCACTTTTTCAACTTCCTTAACATAAATTGTATAATCACATGAATTCCTATCATCTGTGGATAAGATTTTACATTGAGTGATTGAGTCAAGAAAAGCTGTGGCTGCTTCTTCAGAGTATTGAGACTTGTAGAGATTGCTGTAAAAATTGGCACAGAAAGAAGTAATTCTTCTAGGGCCATTAACTACGTTATTATCTATTAGCAATTGAGCTATAGTGGAATTATTAAAATTCCTTTTTTCAAGTCTAAAGAAGAGGAATTTTGTTTCCCCTCCTTCATCCATCTTTTCCTAGATCTAATAAATGCTCGTTCTGCTTTAATTTTATATATCTAATTTTGCAATTGTAAATATTCTTTATACTCATCATCAGATAAATTCACTTGTTGAGAAAAACATGCCAACTGGTAGATAAATTATGGAGTCCTTTTGTTCTTAGCCAGATCACTTCCACATTTCCTGAGAAATTTTCCCATCTCAAATTTAAGCAGTTCCCAATAATAGTCATAGGAATTTTTACCACTGGCTTCATTCCAATGTGAGCTAACAAGTTCCCTTATTTTACCTGCACCTGATCAAACATAAGAGTAGAGTTTTTGAGCTTCCATAGGATGTAGAGTCAAAGGGAAACAGTAATATATAGGTAATATAGTATAATATGATATAATATGTGCGTGTGTGTGTGTGTGTGTGTGTGTGTGTGTGTGTGTGTGTGTGTGTGTGTGTGTGTGTGTGTGTGTGTGTGTGTGTGTGTGTGTATTATATTAGAGGGACCGCTCAGGTTGGACGGTTTGGAGACAAAGCAAGAGAGGCAAGATTGAGATGGTTTGGACATGTGTGGAGGAGAGATGCTGGGTATATTGGGAGAAGGATGCTGAATATGGAGCTGCCAGGGAAGAGGAGGTTGGTGTGACAGAGGAAGACACAGAAGACATGAAGAAATGGAAACGGATGATCCGCTGTGGCGACCTCTAACGGGAGCAGCCGAAAGTAGTAGTATATATATATATATACACTACCGTTCAAAAGTTTGGGATCACCCAAACAATTTTGTGTTTTCCATGAAAAGTCACACTTATTCACCACCATATGTTGTGAAATGAATAGAAAATAGAGTCAAGACATTGACAAGGTTAGAAATAATGATTTGTATTTGAAATAAGATTTTTTTTACATCAAACTTTGCTTTCGTCAAAGAATCCTCCATTTGCAGCAATTACAGCATTGCAGACCTTTGGCATTCTAGCTGTTAATTTGTTGAGGTAATCTGGAGAAATTGCACCCCACGCTTCCAGAAGCAGCTCCCACAAGTTGGATTGGTTGGATGGGCACTTCTTTGAGCAGATTGAGTTTCTGGAGCATCACATTTGTGGGGTCAATTAAATGCTCAAAATGGCCAGAAAAAGAGAACTTTCATCTGAAACTCGACAGTCTATTCTTGTTCTTAGAAATGAAGGCTATTCCATGCGAGAAATTGCTAAGAAATTGAAGATTTCCTACACCGGTGTGTACTACTCCCTTCAGAGGACAGCACAAACAGGCTCTAACCAGAGTAGAAAAAGAAGTGGGAGGCCGCGTTGCACAACTGAGCAAGAAGATAAGTACATTAGAGTCTCTAGTTTGAGAAACAGACGCCTCACAGGTCCCCAACTGGCATCTTCATTAAATAGTACCTGTTAGAGCCTGTTTGTGCTGTCCTCTGAAGGGAGTAGTACACACCGGTGTAGGAAATCTTCAATTTCTTAGCAATTTCTCGCATGGAATAGCCTTCATTTCTAAGAACAAGAATAGACTGTCGAGTTTCAGATGAAAGTTCTCTTTTTCTGGCCATTTTGAGCGTTTAATTGACCCCACAAATGTGATGCTCCAGAAACTCAATCTGCTCAAAGAAGTGCCCATCCAACCAATCCAACTTGTGGGAGCTGCTTCTGGAAGCGTGGGGTGCAATTTCTCCAGATTACCTCAACAAATTAACAGCTAGAATGCCAAAGGTCTGCAATGCTGTAATTGCTGCAAATGGAGGATTCTTTGACGAAAGCAAAGTTTGATGTAAAAAAAATCTTATTTCAAATACAAATCATTATTTCTAACCTTGTCAATGTCTTGACTCTATTTTCTATTCATTTCACAACATATGGTGGTGAATAAGTGTGACTTTTCATGGAAAACACGAAATTGTTTGGGTGATCCCAAACTTTTGAACGGTAGTGTATATATATATATATATATATATATATATATATATATATATATATATATATATATATATTTATATTATTTTGCTTTATTTTATTTTTGTGATCGGTTAATGGAGGGGAGTTAATAGTATCAGACAAGTCCCCATCAGCCAGGCATCTAGAAATTAGCCAAAAATCTATCCATGACTGTCGCGTGAGGTCTTTATTACACCAGCTGTATTGACGGTCTTGAGGAAATTTTTCCCTCCAAATATCAAAACATTTTCCATAAACCGTTTAAATGTGAGTTAGAGGATCCAGACTTCCTAGACGGCCATCTGCCCATTGTATTGTCCATGGTTATATTAAAATCCTCTCCCAATAAAAGATCAATTTTCTCTTCTAGGTTTTCAAAAAACACGTTATTTTCTCTAGATGAGTTGTATCCATGTAAGTTGATTATAAAGACTCAGAGGGATTACCGTGAAGCAAAAGTGACCCAAAGTGTCCTTTTCACCACCTAAAATATCCTCAGCAAGTCTATTCTTTAATATAGCTACCCCAGCTGAATGCTCTGGTGCAGGAACTAACTGTTGGGCGCCCCAACTGATTCAGAGCAGCCAAATGTGCCGGGTACCCCAGAGGCAGAGACTCGGAGACAAGGGAACAAACGTAAGGGTTTTATAAACAAAACAAGTACCTATCTAAACCTATGCTAGTGTGTGGGTGCCTGAACAGGACGTAAATGGGGCGTGTGCTACGCCACGTGGGTATGTGGAGAGCTCGTGTCTAACGTGCTCGTGTCTACCGAGCTGGAATACACTGGGTTTGGAATGGAGGGAGCCTGGAGGAGAGCCAAGGAGACAGCAGGGTTGATTGGCACTGACAGGAAATGAAGCAAACTTGGAGAAACTGGCTAAGTTCTAGGAAACGCGAAGAGGCTCTTCAGCAGACTAGACTGACCGCACAGTTGTCAACGTTCGAACGTCAGACGTCTTTCTTCAGCAGCCTTAAGTAGAGCGAGGCCCAGATGGTAATTGGGTACAGCTTGGCCTGATGGAAATTGCCCACACCTGCTGCCGAAGGAGACGCCCGGCCCAACCTCAGCGGTGACGTGCTGAGTGGGACTGGGCACGTGACTGTGACTGGCATGGGCGTGGCGGCACAATACGAACTACATATCATTTCCCCTTTGCGATCTCCAAAAGTTAGTATCGTTACCAGTTGAGTGGCATCCTTGAAAAAAGCAAAAATCAGATTTGTTTTTTTTACAAACAGGAACAAAGTTTTGCTTGTGACGTTGTTTTAAAGACCCCTGGCATTGACGGATGTTAGAGACAAAGGCATATGACACTAGGAAATGTAAACACAGTGCAAAATCCTATACAAGACAAAACAGAACACTGGATAAAAACAGTGGGCAACTCAGCAACAAGAATGCAAGTGCAAAAATAGTCTTATTAGGTCAAGATATATATTTTTAACAGTTATGTAACATCCATTTACGTATCACCTAATCTGTTATCCTTCTTATCTTATTGACATAACTATACTTGAGACTGTGAAAAAGGTCAACATTCCTTAAGCCTGACTAAAGGCTTCAAGTATACAAGTCCAAAAGAACAAAAAAAGAAAGAGATATAAACGTGTAACTCACGCCATCTGGTGGAGGAACAGTGTATCAGCACTTGTACGTCCAAAGAATGATTGGTTTTAAAACTGTTTGACGAACAGCAGTAGTACTAACATAACTTTTCCCATTTTAAAAAGAGGTAATTCACTGCTTCCTTTAAAAAAAAAACAGGTCAAAGGTTTTACCTGCTACAATCTGAGATCCCTGAAACACAAGTTGACTTGATTAAACGTCTTTCACTCTGATTCTTTTACCTTCAATAATAGCAAAGGAGCCTCGAACGCCTGCCTTTCCCCCCCTCCTCTTTGTCGACCGAAGGCCAGTTTATTCCTGGCATCTTTGGCGTCTTGTGGGAGATCTTCGAGGAGCCTTATCTTTGGTTGTTTCAGCAGAGCAGATGTTCTGGCACCTCTCCAGATCTTGTCCCTGTGGATGCGAGATGTAAATTGCACAATTATGCGTCGGGAGGATCGTGCGCCCCCAGACCGGGGACCGAGCCTGTGAGCGATGTCCGCCGAGGCGGCGAGCTGGTCTGCAGAATCAGGTGACACTTGAGAATACGAGAATGTGAAGAAGATAATCACCGACGGTGATTATCTTCTTCACCGTCGGTGATTATCTTCTTCCCATTCTCCATTCTCTGTTCTTGGATACCAGCGACCCTTAAATTCCATCTCCTTCTGTATGTATCAAGTTGGTTACATCTGTCACGAAGCCCACGGTTCTCCTTCTCCAGCTCCTCAACCCTGCCCTGGGGAGAACCAACGTTATCTGTGACATCTTCCACCCGCTTGTCCGTGGTATCCAGCCTCTCTATACGAGGCTATTAATGGTCACTGTGTTTTCCTCAACAAAGCGTAGTTTTCGTAGAGTTTCCACCTGCATCTTCTCTGTTCTTTCCATCATTGTCAGCATGGCAGAGCTAGACTCACTTGCACGGGGCGCTGGCCAGGCGTTGGCGGTAAAGGAGTTACACCTGTTTCTTGAAAATGTGATTCCGAGCTTTTCTTAGCATAGTGTAGCGAATTCGGGGGACAACGCAACAACAGGAACTGCCGCGGCCGGGAAACGAACCCGTATCGCCGGCACCGCAGGAGACATCGCTAACCGCTCGACTAAAGGGTCAGACCCTCCAGCGTGTTTTACGTTACAGTACCCCCCTCCTCCTTCGGGAAGCGCGGGACGCTTAAGCATATCAGCTCCTTCACGCCTCGGGGCGCCTACGCTTCCGATGGCCTTACGGTCGCTCCATCCCACTTCTGACACCAATGTAGCGAATTCGGGGGGGGGGGCAACCACAGGAAGTGCCGCGGCCGGGACGCGGAGACGATGGCTCAGATGGTTCACTTTGACAGGTCAATATTTGATATCGATTCCTTTTGTTTTCACCTCAATTATTTTTCTAGGTTTCTCATTGTTTTTACTTTTTTTGCTGTGTATGTATGAATGCCTTAATCTGTCTGTCTGTCTGCCTGTCACGTTACAGTAGAACGTTGTCATACAGAAACACAACACAGTTGAATTCCATCATATACTGAAATGTCTTTGATCTCAAGTTCCATCCTGTCTGATTCATTTAGTTGACAGTTTTAACGACACCCCGTGTCGGACTTCTGATGTGTTGCACAGCTTGAACCTGAGAGCTTTCAGCTACTGCTCACCGCGATGGCGCGGATCGCGTCCCTGGTTGGCATGTTAAACAACTATGGAACGGGAAAAAAGCTATTGTAGTAAATTCGGGGGGGGGGGGTAGCTCGGGACGCCGCATCCGGATCTCCCACACCGCGAGCGACAACGTTAACCAGTCGACTAAAGGGGCCGCCCCGTTGGGTAAGGGCCAACGTGTCTAAAAAGTGTAACGTGCATGGATAAGGAGACACGGTGAGGCTTGGCTAACGGGTCAGACCCTTTAGTCAACTGATTAACGTTGTCACTTGCGGAGTGGAAAACACGGGTTCGCGTCCCGGCTGCGGCAGTTCCTGTGGTTGCACCCCGAATTTGTTACAACATTTTCGTTTTATCTATCCAGATCTCTTATTGTGTAGTTTAGTTTAAATAAGTTTAATTTAACCTACCGTAGTTTAGGTTATTTGGTTTTTATTTAGCATAGCATCGTGTAGCTGAGTCAATATGTTGTTCATGGCATCTTTATTTCGTATATCTTTTTCTCTTGGTGACTATTCTCGAAACCTGTTTGCAATATTTCCTGTTACAGTCTGTATAACACCGAACTTAGAGAGATACGTTCATGCTGTTTCTGAGCACATCTTTAACACGGGTGGTTTGAATCACGACCGAGAGGTGGGTGTGGTTTTATGATGTCATAGCTATTGGCTACTGAAATTCAGGGCGGTCGTGTGGGCGTGGCTGGGTGTGCTAAACACCGGGGCAAAACCGCTTGCCGTAGAAAACGAGATATATTTTTTTTACCCTGATTTTTCCCTTTTTTCCCAATTTATTGGCCAATCGATCCCCATTATAGTTCAAACACCCACCCTCGTGCTGCATGCCTTCGCCAACCGCATCTCTCCGGCCGGCAGTCTGGAAGGAGACGCCTCGCCACTTCCGTGACAAGGCGAATCCAGGCCGAACCACTGCTTTACCCCCCACCCACACCCGGAGCCCTAGAAAGAGAGAGTTACGTCGACTCCGTAGACGTCAATGGGCCACAGCAATGGCGGATCATGGGAGCCCCGGATAGTATTGCAACCGGTTATTTTCTTGCCCGGTGCGGGATTCGATATGGGGTGTACTGCACCACAAGGCGACATCACTAACCGCTCGGCTCAAGGGTCAGACCCGTTAGCTAGGGGCTAACGTGCCTTATTAGTAGTTTACAGTATCAAACAGTGCGCATAGAATATGTGTCAGGTTGGAATATATCTATATATTGTAGAGAATTCGGGGGACAACGCAATCACAGCAAGTGCCGCGGCCGGGAAGCGAACCCGTATCGCCCGCACCGCAGGAGACATCGCTAACCGCTCGACTAAAGGGTCAGACCCGCGAGCCAGCGGCCAGCGTGTCTTCTTATCCATGCACGTTACACTATAAATATAAAAATCTGAAAATATTGGTTAGTAGTTACCGAAAATCGCGGCTAAGCAGTTCATTTAAATGACCCGCCAAGCTTCGTTTGGAACTATTCGGCGGCTACATGAACCACGTGACCCTCTCGCGTTCTGACCCCTTATTGACGCAACTCTCTCTTTCTAGGGCTACCAGAGACGCGTTCATGTGACGAACACAAGCCGACTCCGCCCCCTCCGAAGACAGCGCTGCCAATTATTGCTGCTTCACCGAGCAGCCCACTTCCTGACAGCCCATTTCCTGCTCTGTCGTCACTTTACACAAAAAAAAATGGCGAGCGACGTGGCCCCTCGTGGTCCGGGGCCCCGGTCCGTAATCCAGCCTTGTGCGCACATGTTTTACATCTCTTGTGGTGTCTGCTCATTGTTTTCTAGAGGATTAAAAGTTTTCAATTGTAATGTTTGCCTTATTGTTGTAAATTATGGTTCGAATAATAATAATAATAACTACATGTCCTCCACCCATGGAGGTATTATATAGTAGAACTACTGCTAAAGGCAACACCAACCAACAATGAAGATAGTGCTCCAAAAGCCTAGCAAAGAACCTCGTTCCCGATGCACAGCATGACCGCGCGTAGAGTGCTTGTACACAGCCGTGACGTCACGCAGAAAAAAAGATTTTCTGGGCTTTTTCCGTGCTTTGTAAAAGTTTTGAAAAGATTAAAACCCCACGGCTTAAAAAATATACAATACAAAGAGTAATAACTGACCATGGTTATAGCTGCAGGTGTCCTGTCGACGGTTTTACAGGCGTCTCTTTTCCAATGGTGGTCTACGGGGGAAAGGCTTTTTGGGCCGCAGGGGCTTTTTCGCTGCAATACCGCGAGCGACCACTGGGGAAAGAATTTGGGTAACACTTTAGTATGGGGAACATAAAAAAAACTTAATTACTAGTGAATTAGTAATGATCAAGATGTCACTTTAGTAGGGGGAACATATTCTAAGTAACAAAAACTTAATTACTAGTGAATTAGTAATGATCAAGATGTCACTTTGGTATGGGGAACATGAAAAAACTTAATTACTAGTGAATTAGTAATGATCAAGATGTCACTTTAGTATGGGGAACATATTCTAAGTAACAAAACTTAATTACTAGTGAATTAGTAATGGTCAAGATGTCACTTTAGTATGGGGAACATATTCTAAGTAACAAAACTTAATTACTAGTGAATTAGTAATGATCAAGATGTCACTTTAGTATGGGGAACATATTCTAAGTAACAACAACTTAATTTACAGTAATTTAACACTATGAACACTTGTAGTGTTGTGTGTTGTTATGTAAGAACAGACCATATTCATTAAGTGTTGGTAAGGCAGAATAACTCTTCTTGTGGTACTACCACCTTATAAAGGCCACACTAAGCAAAGCATATTGAGATGGTACTACTAATAAGCAATACTTCTGAGGTTATAGAGGGAAAACTCATAGCTAATGGCTTACTGGTTGTATAATAAGGCCATGCAGAATAAGGCATTAATGAGTACGTGATAATGACCAATTAAGAGCCAACATGTTGCTAATTTGCATGCTAATAAGCACCTAATTAATGGTGTATACGTTCCCCATACTAAAGTGTTACCAAAATTTGGCTGCGATGATACGTCCATGCCTCCACCCCCCCCACCTGACGGAAGCCCCGCCCACCCGCGTATCTCAGCAGCGTCACCTGATCGTGCAGGGGGCGGGGCCGATCCCCAAAACCCAGCCGAGGAGAGCGGACGAGTCACAAACGAGAGGGACCGGACGCGCAGTCGCACCCGGACGGACACGCAGACGGACTCGGACGGCGTGAGAAGCGGCGCACCTGTGGAGGGAGCGGGTCTCGGTTTGAATCGTCGGACTCGGAGGTTTGATCATGACGGACGCCCTGCTGCCGAGCGGAGGAGAGAAGGACTACTTCAAGAAGGTAAGAAAGGGGGGAAAGTTTCCGTGACCGTCCTGTTCCGTGGGTGGCTGGCCGATGGGCACGCCACCTGTCCCGCCCCCGACACCCCGCATATCTGATGAGGGGGTACAGAACCAGGGGTGGGGTTGTTTCGCCTCCATCCCCTCTTCTCCGAGGGACGTGTGCGTATCTGCTACGTGAGGAGGGCGCCTCTCCACGTCCCGAGGCTGTTTCTCCCCCATCGTGTGTTAGGAAAACCAGATTTGGGTGTTTGACGTGAAATGTCGATTTGTCGTTGAATTAAAATTGAAATAAAAACTCAACAAAAAAAAAATCCAAACTAAAACGAGAAGATCAAGGACCTGCAGCTCCACCTTCACCTGAACGTGAAGGTGGAGCTGTCAGCACCAGATGACCCGGGCTGTGTGTGTGTGTTTGTGTGTGTGTGTGTGTGTGTGTTTATATATTTGGATGTTAGTGTGTGTGTGTGCGTGTGTGTGTGTGTGTGTGTGTGTGTATGTGTGTGTGTGTGTGTGTGTGTGTGTGTGTGTGTGTTTACATATTTTGATGTTGGTGTGTGTGTGATGTGTATCTGTGTAATATATTTGTGGTGTGTGTGTGTGGTGTATTTGTGGTGTGTGTGTGTACGTGTGTTTATATAGTTGGGTGTGGGTGTGTTTGTGTGTGGTTTATCTGTGTAATGTATTTGTGGTGTGTGTGTGTGCGCGCGCGCGCGCGTGTCTTATGTCTTTGGGTGTGTGTGTGTGTGTTGGGGATGGGGTTTGGAGTCTAATAATAATAACACGTGCAGAAAGAGGTGGTAGTTGTGTATTAATGTGGGGGTTTCTGCATGACCAGTTTGTCCTCTGCGTGTTAGTGTAACCGGTTATTTTATTGCCCGGTGCGGGATTCGATACCAGGTGCACCACACCACGAGGCGACATCACTAACCGCTCGGCTAAAGGGTCAGACCCGTTAGCTAGGGGCTAACGTGTCTTATTAGTAGTTTACAGTCGTCACCCTTCCCGGAAGCGCGCCCTCGCGCTTTGTTCTTCCCGCGCTCCGAAGAGACTTCTGAGAATCTGCACACTTCCGGATCCCACCGCTGCCACCAATGTAACCGGTTATTTTCTTGCACGGTGCGGGATTCGATACCGGGGTGTACTGCACCACAAGGCGACATCACTAACCGCTCGACTAAAGTGTCTTATTAGTAGTTTACATTAGCATCATAGTACGTTCTTGTCTGTTAGCATGTTAGCATCATAGTACGTTCGTGTCTGTTAACATGTTAGCATCATAGTACATTCTTGTCTGTTAGCATGTTAGCATCATAGCACGTTCTTGTCTGTTAGCATGTTAGCATCATAGCACATTCTTGTCTGTTAGCATGTTAGCATCATAGTACGTTCTTGTCTGTTCGCATGTTAGCGTCATAGTACATTCTTGTCTGTTAGCATGTTAGCATCATAGTACGTTCTTGTCTGTTAGCATGTTAGCATCATACTACGTTCTTGTCTGTTAGCATGTTAGCATCATAGTACGTTCTTGTCTGCTGGCTGGAGGACCTCTGTAACCAACCGCTCATAAGTGGCATTTATAGTAATGATGATAATAGTAAGGAGGAGGAGGAGGAGGAGGATGGTGCTTCTTAAAACCAAGTAACCAGGGGCCTCACGTGATAAAAATGAAATCAAAAAACATTTAAATTTAAAAAATGTAAATAAAAATCTGATCAGTAATTAAAGACAAATAGCAAGTAAAAAAAAAACCCTCTTTGCACAGAGTGATCTAGTCAAGAGTGGGCTGATCATGGACCTTCCTTTCCTTTCCTTTAGAGGAACCACCAGTGACCATCTGCTGTGCAGGTGGCAGTTCTGTTTCTGATCAGTCAAAGAAAGAAAGGATTTTTTTTTTCTTCCTTCTGTTTAAAATCGTGTTTCTCGTGCAGCGCTGGGATTTCCAGATATTTCCAGTCGGTGGTCTGGTTTGTGTGCATGCAGTGCCGAGCTGTGCTGAGTCTGTGGGAAAAGGTCCTCTCCGCTGAGTGATTATCTAATGTGGCGTTACTCGGCCTGCCACATAGTTGTGTGTGTGTGTGTGTGTGTGTGTGTTTTAACCCAGCCTGTTTAAATTGACTCAACAAGAGCCTTTGTGTTGCGCTGATCGCCCCGATCACCAATCTGAGCGCTGCCTAGATCTGGTCTTTGTGCTGCGTTTCCTGTGTCTATATCCATGCTGCCGGGCATGATGGGAGAAACCTTAGTTTAGTTAGAAACCCTCTCCATCTTCTCCATGTTTGATTTGTCTCTCCTTTGAGCTTTCTCTCCCTCCCTCCTCCCTCTCTCTGTGCTGTTGTCATAAGGACCAGTTTATGGTCTTGGTGGTATCGCCCTCGGAGACCTCTGTTCAGTTTGAACAGGCCAGCACATTTTCGGAGACCGCAGGGCGATGAGTAACCACAAACTCCTGATGTCGTAATCTTACAGAGGTTTGTGATTTGGAAACAGTTTGGTGAAATTTTAGCTGAGTGGAACAAAGGTTCTTCTCCTTTATTCTCTTCTCCCTCCCTTTCCTGGCTTGACCGAGTTCCAAAACCTTCGATGTTCAGATCAGGTGTTGTAAGGTCAAATGTGTTCAGGTTAGGTGTGTTCAGATCGGATGTGGCCCCGCCGCAGGGCTACTTGATGAGAAAACACCTCGTTTCTTCTCAGTCTCTTCAGTTTCTTCTCAGTCTCTTCAGTTTCTTCTCGTTTCTTCTCAGTCTCGTCAGTTTCTTCTCGTTTCTTCTCAGTCTCTTCAGTTTCTTCTCAGTCTCGTCAGCCGAGCAACCCACTGACGTAACATCTGGCCTGGTGCCGTCCTTCACCCAAACCACACGTACAAATTGACAACATGTGCACTGGCTTAAAGAGCAGCCTGCCTCTCACTTTCTGCAGACTGCCCACCCCTGCCCCTACCCCCGCCCCCGCCCCACTGACTTCGTGTTAGGGGGAGAGAGAGTGGAGATCAGTCATGGTGACCAAGTTTGTGTCAGCCAGAAAAAAGGTTTTTGAGAGAGAAGGGAATGTTGAATGTTCATTAGGGGACCAAGCCTCTCGCTGGACCCATGCCAGACCTAATGGGCACTTGTATAACCAAAGTATCCCGTGAGTCATTGCTCCACATGTTCCTTACAAAGCCATAGTTATATAATAGCAGGGTGACAAGCAGCCAATCGGGAGACTGGTTACACCGGGACGTTTCTGAGACTCCGCCCCTCCTCGCAGTCTGCAGCTTTTGCGTTTGGCTCCGGCCCAGATTCTGTTAGGAACACATTGGAATGAGATTGGTTTGGCTGAGCGGTTCGGGTCGGAGGTCAACGAGTAAAAGGGCTTCCTTCAGAAAATACGCGTGGAAACAAAAGGCCCTAAAAACAGACAATTGTTTCTCTCTGGAAACACGCCAGAGGGAACAGTCTCATATCAACCAGAGGGTACATTGGTCAAACCAGTCCCAACGCTGTCCCAGTTTAACTGGTCCTGAGAGCTGCTGAGGAGATGGGTGGACAGTCGCACCTTGGAATGCTTAACCTGATGAGGCTCGAGGTTTTTGTTTTTGTTTATTTGGCAGGCTGCTCAGTGACCAGACTTTAACCAAACTGTGCCGGCCAGGCACTGAACGTCCTCCCCAACCACTGGCTGATTCATCTTCAATGATCCTGGAAGTCGAAACATAGCCCTGTCACTCGTCTGGCATCCATGATCTTTCTAGAAGCACAAGAACTTTTGTTCCATCTATCACGAGGGTTCTTGGACTCGTTGATGTTTGGCCTCCTTGCTGTGGGTTATTTATTATGGTGGTGATCTGGGAACCAAGGTTTATTCTGCCGCTTTTGTTACCTTCAGTCATGGTAGACTTGGCAAGCGCTGTAAAAACCCACCACCTCGGTGACTCCATCTTATCAGGTCACATGATGTTCTGACCACAGCCCTGGTCTGTGAGTCATATCTCCGCCAGTGTTTACACTGCGAGGCTGGGTTACCTTCGTCAGGAATGATGACAGAATGTACAGCCAAGTAAAGGGAGGGCAAGAGAGGCACACAGACAGACATTTGAACATTTTTCTCCAGAACACGTGTCTTTTCATTCTAAACCTTCTAAATTCTCCATACTGACTTTTTTAGGGCTATACAGTTGATCAGTGCTGTTGGACTAACACGCCTAGATAATGCGATTGGAGATGGATTTACTCTGGCATGTATACACTTCAATCGGCCCCGAACTGGCCTAGGCGTTCTGGGCATGATCCATCGTTCCCGTGGCCCAGTAGCAACCAGCTGAAAGGGGGCATATCGCTACCTACCGTATCGGGTGGGACGTACTTCGGTCAATAAATCGATTTTCCCCCGGTTTTTGTACACTGGGACAATGACAGTAGTTCAGTTACATGGCTTAATCGAGCTGTAACCGTAGCTCGACTGAACCGTGCATGTAAACGCGGTGAGATTTGGGAGTTAAAAGTGACATTGGTGCTTCGCTTACGGATGTTATTGTTTGTATCCAACAGAAAATTCACATCTGCAAGTTGAGTTTTTATCTCTTAAAAAAACGGAGGGGGGGGGGGAGGCGGCAGGGTGGCCCGGTGATTAGCACTGTCGCCTCACAGCAAGAAGGTCCTGGGTTCGAAACCCCAGGCCATCCCAGGTCCTTTCTGTGTGGAGTTTGCGTGTTCTCCCCATGTCCGCATGGGTTTCCTCCAGGTGCTCCGGTTTCCTCCCACAGTCCAAAGACATGCATGTTAGGGTTAATACTCCTGCCTGTGCCCCTGAGCAAGGCAATGGAAAGAAGAACTGGAGTTGGTTCCTGGGCGCTGCAGCTGCCCACTGCTCCTGTACAATAGGATGGGTTCTCTCAAATCAACAGATGACACAAACCGAAGGCTTCCGGACACCCACCGAACCCAACCTTCTCTAAGCAGTTGAAAACTTGTCTTGATGGAGACGGTTTATCCTGGTTAATTATGTTGTGTTGTGTTGTGTTGTGTTGTGTGTGTGTGTGTGTGTGTGTGTGTATACAGGGCTGTAATCCCTTCGCCCAGACTGGACGCAGCAAACTGCAGAACAGGAGAGCCAGTCTCAACCAGCAAATCATCCGCCAGATGAGGATGAGGGCAGGAGCTGAAAACCTCCTCAAGTAAGAACAAACTAGCTTGTGTGTGTGTGTATGTGTGTGTGTGTGTGCGATGATAAATGTTCTATGCAGATGATGAACTTGGACTCTCAGCATTGTGAAACACTGCCCTTATAGTTTCCACTGCTTTTCCTCCTCGCATCACATGATGTCCGACATTCAGGAATCAGGAGCATGTATTTGTCATTCCATTCCATGACCTGTGCACATGAAATGAAACGAAATATCACTTCCCCCAGCCCACAGCAGTGCAACACAAAGACAAAAACACATATCCAAAAAATAAAAAATAAATTCACCGTCCAAGAGAGTAAACGCCAGGGTGACTGTCGGAACTGCCGGTCTGCATGGGCTAGCAGTTAGCTTAGCCTTCTCCGCTTCCGCGTCCTGTCAGACCGCCCTCGGTGCTTCCTCCTCAGGCACAACTCCAGGCAGCAGCAGACCAGGCTCCCCCAGCCGATCCAACGCCAGCTCTCCCAGC
>NC_079214.1:66922500-66925000 GCF_029633865.1 Lampris incognitus
CACTGTCTTCATTAGGGAAACAGTTTTCCTGTATCTTGACAACACCCAGTATCTCATCCCTAATAAGCGGGGGCACATGAGACAGCATTATCTTTTTTGCCGGAGTGGCAAGCGGCATTACCGAAACAAACGATTCATTCACAACAATTCCGTGTGTAACCACCCTCTGCACTTTGTCAACCTCATCCAGAAAAATCACCACGGCTCTGCTCGTTCTAGCCACAGACTTAATGCTGCCGGGACCAGCAACCTCAGCTACAGCCAGACCACAGTTTTCCACTGAACAAGGGAAGCTTGGCGATATCGTAATACCAAGCTTCCTGGTCAGCTCAGTGAACTCCGTGTCCGCTGCCATGACGCCGACCAGGGAAACACTGGCGTCCACAAAAACATCCTTAAACCCCTAAAAAAAACAACCCTGTATACACAGTAAACCCCTAACAAACCTAATACTACGAGAGAGAAGAGAGAGAGAGAGGTGTCATTGGCTGCGAGGCAGATCCTATCTCATTCATCAGTCTTGAGTAGTGATGAAGTTTAGACTGAGGCGAAGACAGGTGTATTTCCAGAGTGACAGGTTTGGGCAGGTGTTTGTGGGGACTAATGGGTGAGTGTAAAGACACCTGAAAGACTTTTTTACATCTTCTCTCTGCTCCACACTGGACAATTATAGGTTATGGAGACACACACAACATGCACACTGGAAATAGACGTTCGTGGGGCGGCACGGTGGCCCAGGGGTTGGCACTGTTCCCTCACAGCAACAAGGTCCTGGGTTCAAACCCCAGGCCGTCCCACGTCCTGTCTGTGTGGAGTTTGCATGTCTCCCCCTGTCTGCATGGGTTTCTTCTGGGTGCTCCGGTCCCCCCCCCCACCCCCCACCAGCAAAAAGACATGCATGTTAGGGTTAATACTCCTGCCTGTGCCCCTGAGCAAGGCAATGGAAAGAAGAACTGGAGTTGGTCCCCAGGCGCTGCAGCTGCCCACTGCTCCTGTACAATAGGAAGGTTACACGCAGAGAACACAGTCATTGTAACAATACAATTTGTTGTAACGATACAATGACGAAATAAAGTAGCTTTCTGTCTTTTAACAGTCAGCCACCAGGAAGGGGGAGGGAGGATACTGGTGGTCCATATTGAAAAAGGCTAATATTTCTCTCACTCTGAATTTGTCTCTCTTTCCCTGTCTCTCTGTTGCCAGGGCGACCTCTAATAATAAGGTGAAGGAGATGGTGGGGTTGGAGCTTAGTTACGTGAATTCCAACCTGCAGCTGCTGATGGAGCAACTGGAGGGACTCAACAGCTCAGTGGAGGTCTACCAGAACGCCCAGTAGTGTGTGTGTGTGTGTGTGTGTGTGTGTGTGTGTGTGTGTGGTGTGTGTGTGTGTGTGTGTGTGTGTGTGTGAGAGAGAAAGAGTAAAATGGACTTGACAGACGAGGTAAAACGGTCTCTGAAAGCCAACATGTTTAACAGCTGATTTCATCCCCTACTTGGACAAAAATCCATATTATTTTAAATCACATTTGATCTGTTTTTTGCATTGTTCTCCCAATTGTACTTGGCCAATTACCCCCACTCTTCCGAGGCGTCCCGGTCTCTGCTCCACCCCCTCTGCTGATCCGGGGAGGATGCAGACTACCACATGCCTCCTCTGATACATGTGGAGTCACCAGCCGCTTCTCTTCACCTGACAGTGAGGAGTTTCACCAGGGGGACGTAGTGCGTGGGAGGATCGCGCTATCCCCCCAGGTCCCCCCCCCCCCGAACAGGCGCTCCAACCGACCAGAGGAGTCACTAGTGCAGCGACCAGAACACATACCCACATCCGGCTGCCCGACCAAGCCGGAGGTAAAACGTTCATTCAAGCCAGCGATCCCCGTGTTGGTAGGCAACGGAATAGACAGCCACGCCATGGACGCCCCAATCCAGTTTTTTAACCTTATTGGTTTTAGTCTAGTGTCAGCCCCATTTTATTGCCTTCCCTTCTTCTCCCAGGGACCCTTAAAGGAGCGTTTGGAGAACGACTTGTCCGTTGTACATTCAGTAGAATGTTAATGTGATTGGTACCAAATACTTTTCTCTTTTTCATCAAATCTGATTGAAATCACATGTTCTTTGATAACTGAATGCTCTGTAGGCCAAGGTGTGCCTTTGGAAAGATGTATCGGCGACATGCAGCGTTCATATTTCAAATCTTGAATTCACAGCAGTTTGTCATGCTGCACAAAGCTCCAGAAAGCTTCTGCACAAAGCTCCAGAAAGCTTCTGCAGAAAGCTCCAGAAAGCTTCTGCAGAAAGCTCCAGAAAGTTTCTGCAGAAAGCTGCAGAAAGCTTCTGCACAAAGCTCCAGAAAGCTTCTGCAGAAAGCTCCAGAAAGCTTCTGCACAAAGCTCAGAAAAGCTTCTGCACAAAGCTCCAGAAAGCTTCTGCAGAAAGCTTCTGCACAAAGCTCCAGAAAGCTTCTGCACAAAGCTCCAGAAAGCTTCTGCACAAAGCT